>NC_054707.1:24930777-25110777 GCF_016097555.1 Gigantopelta aegis
AGAAACATGTTTTCATCCCTCACTGGTGAACATGACTTCCGACGTTATTAAAACGATATTCACGAGTGGAGAAGTCGTTATCGTGGAAGGACCCGTTATGACGATAAGCACAAGACGACTGGAGCGCAGCACAACGCATATAGGTTATAAGTCGAACATTTAAAATAATTAACGTTTGAGTTTGAAAGAGACAAGTAAAGACGCACAGTAACTCAACAATCTCATTTTAATACATAAATAAAATTGGGCTCTAAATGGGACAGGACCGACTTGGTCCAAAACTGAACTGTGACCGAATTATTTCCAAATGCTTGAAATTCAAGTTAAGGGAGACAACATCATAACGAAGTATTACCTCCCATAATGGGACATGCCCTAGTTTTAAAACACTAAGGCATATTTTTGACTATTAGAGCCGTTTTTGACAACTAAAATCATACTTTACTTATATTTTATTGTTTAAATTATCCATTTCCGTACATTCAAAGTGTTCTTGGTCATCCTGGTGTTTTTAATATCACAAAATGCATTTATCATATTTTTAAAAACGCACGTGCGTCTGAGAGGTAACAGTTATGGAGTCGAGTTTTAGTCTATTTTAGAGGGTATTTCACCATTTCAATGTCACACACTCATGTTTCACTCAACTGTAACTTTATTCAAATGTGTTACAGATTTGTAGATTAAGTAAACGTAGTGTTAATTTTCATGGGCTGAAACTAGGGTCTGTCCCTTTAACGTGTTTGCTCTTGAATATTGGAAAGTTGTTGGTCATAGTCCAATATAACTTATCTCAAAGTTTTATTTTTCAAACAAATTACCGATAGAAAACACGTTTTATAGAAGATAAATTGCTACTGATCCACTGTGTTTTCCGATGTCCAGTTTTGTTTACAGATTAAAATAAAATTATTGGACAGTCGTCAACTGACGAATGTGATTTTATTTTTTAGACGCCAGGGAATTTTTTTAGTCACCATGGCGAGTATTTTACTCACTTTGTAGAGCACTGATATATATATATATATATATATATATATATATATATATATATATATATATATATATCTATATATATATCTATATATATATATATATATATTTATATATATTATTTACACACACACACACACACACACACACACGCACACATATATATACAGACACACAAATATATATATATATATATATATATATATATATATATATATATATATATATATATACAAATACATGTATATACATACAGATACATACATACATACATATATGTATAGCACCGTGACCTTATTTATTATTTGATTTATCTGATTTTATTTATTTTATTATATTTCTTTCTTTCTTTTATTTACTTTTCGCTATCACTTATATCAGTCACATACAACTTCATTTGAAATTGTATTTTTAAAAATTTATTTATTATTCAGTTTATTTTCTTTGTTTGATTCTTTCTTTATTTACACTTCAACATCACTTATATTAGTGATATACAACTTCCTATGAAATATCTGGTATTTATGATGTTTTAAAAATATTTATTTATAAGGCCCTAATTCTTCTTTTTCATTCACTGTTTTAATTATTTCAGGCTTAAATTCGGGCTTGGCCTGTTTACTTTTGTTGATTGTCCGTCGTCCGAGGCATTACTTGATAGATTTTCTTTCAACATTCAAATGAAGGAAATGTTTTATTTAACAACGCACTCAACACATTTTATTTATGGTTATATGGCGTAAAAAAAATTCAAATGAAGTACATTATGACTGCGCATAATAAACCCTCATGAATTCATAATAAATAGAACATCCTGAGTTTACAGCCATATTATCAAACTGTCGGCTATTCTAGTCTGTTATAAATAAAACTTACATATTTCTTAGGCTAAATAATCTTGCTTCAGATTGCGCACACCCCCCCCCCCCCCCCCCACCCCCAACTCTCTCCCCACCCCCCCCCCCCCCCCCCCCCCCCCCCCCCCCCCCCACCCCCAACTCTCTTATCGGTCCTACGGGCCTAATTCAAATGTTTTATAGTACCATAGCTAAAATTTCATACGTATCATTTAATTTTATTCCAAATACTGAAAATTGTTTTTAAATAACTGGATGAAAAGAAATCCCGAAGAGAATCCTGAATGTATTTATCCGTATAGGCCGAATGCTTTATAAATATTTAAATCAGGTTAAATACGATAAATATCTACATACATACATGCGTGCACATATTAATATTATTTCAGCCCATATCGGATATTTATCGTGTACGGATCCGAACCGATGGTTTCTCGGGCGTTAACAACAAAATAGTATTTATTTTGTGATGAGCAATAATTCACAAATGTCTCCAATAAGTCTTTGAGGGGCGGGACGTAGCTCAGTGGTAAAAGGCTCGCTTGATGTGTGGTCGGTCTCAAAGCACACCTCTGATATCAGGAGTTTGAGAAGAGTGTGGTTAATTTAAAGACCCAAGAGGAGAATGATTCTCGTGATGATACAGTTATAGAAGTGTCCAGTGTGTGAACATATTGCAGGATTTGACACAATAGCTTGTGAAGAGTGTGATGAATGGTTCCAAATGAACTGTGTTGGGCTATCTACAAAAGATGCTAGTTAAAACACCATTCACATGCAACCTGTGTAATGATAATCTTCTATGTCAGCCAAATAGTTATGTGCAACTTATAAGCACTTCTTTGACACCAACTAGATATACAGTGTGTACAAATCTTTCTCCACAAACTACTAACACACATACACCTAGAGTCTTGGCTACCCCTCAGTGTCATCCTGGGAACACTGCCTTGTCCAACAGTATACCAGATGTTGGATTAAGATCTTCACGTCATACTACTCAGTCTCAGTATGGTTTCTGTATATCGCATGTAACCATATCTGAACTATGGATACCCAGTGATACCAACACAAAGTATTCCAACACATGCCAACACTGCTGGTTTAAGATATGAGTACCAGATGTTGCAGACACATCCAATGATCCACCAGTACAAGTAAGTACTTCCACAGAAACTACTAGTACTTTCATTCCACTGATAACTTCTATGACAGCTAATAATCCAATTCAAGGAACAATCATAGGTGAGAGTACGTCAACGCCTACTTATGATTTTCCAGACCTTCCTAAACCTAAGAAACAACCGTTTAAGGTTAAAAATAAAGGATATGAGCTTGTGTTTAATACGTCACAAAAGACATCAAACTTCAAGCCACAGAGAACCTCCTTCACCGATGCTAAAACGCAATGCCGGGTGAAACTGCTCCCCCATTACAGGTTTGAATTCTGTGATCTAAGATCACAAGACCAATTTGAGTAAAAGCTCATTCTGCAATGCATACAACTACTTGAGAATCAAATCATACAAAATATGTGCATTACAACTGCCAGGCACACCCAACTTGCTCTATCTTTAGATCGTGATAAGGGTAGTAACATAAATACACCTCCACCAATGCAATTTCCCGGATTTACACAGCCATACCAGTCTATGAATCCCTATCAGTGTCCACAACCACCTCAGTATAGTGATATGTATGGCTCTGTTCAAGCGTACCGTTCATACCAATTCATGCCTAGTTAATTACAGCATCCACAACATATGGGAGTACACTTGCTTTACCCACAACAATGTATTCCTGTACCTCAAAGTATCCCACCTATGTATGCTACATATCACTATATGTTCCCTCATTGCTACAGAAATCCAGCTAGTGTGTCGCCGCAGACTACTGCAAACCCTTACCTGTTAAATCATCAACCTCACCAGGTGTCAGTTTTGACAAATAACAATATACAAACTCCTAGTGACACAAACTTTGATATACATGTGATACATGCAGATCAACCCTGTTAAACTCTGACTATAAACTGATGAAAATATCATAGTACAAAGTTCACACAAGCAGGTGCCTGTGCCGTTGAATATGGACAGTGTTTCCTCAATCAAACATATGCTACAAACTAACAATATGGCATCCGATGAACATGTACTGCTGTGAATGTCTACGATGGATAAGACTGCTCAAAACAGACATGTGTCACATAATGAACACATACCATTGTCGTCATCTAACACCAACAATATCTTTTCACTCAGGCAAGTTTTGCCCGAAAAGCATGTTCGAACTCCACCATCTACAATGGACAATATTTCTACAGTCAGACAAATGTTATATATTAAACACGTGTCAATGTCACTGTCTCACATGCTGTCTGATATGCATATACCATTCTCTTCATCTACTATCGACAGTATTCCAACAGCTGAACATACGTTACCTTGTGAGCATGTTTCATTATCATTGTCTACCAGTACTCGTTCAACCAACTATGTGACGCCCAGTGAGCAGGTACCAGTGTTACAGTCTACAGTAGACAATACTTGTCCCACAAGACAAGAATTAAAACAATAACTTTAAATCTCAGTGTAATATTAGGCATGATATCATCAGTGACATGTATTAGGAGGAACCGGAATTAATAAGTCCAGTTACCAGTGACAAAGTTGAGTGTGCAATTAATAACTTGAATACAGGAAAAGCTTCAGATGAATTCAGTATAACATCTGAGCACTTCAAGCTATGTAAATCCGTGTTAATACCTTATCTATGTGACACTTTCAGTGAAATCTTTAGTAGTCCAAGTGTACCGAATTCATTCAAATGTGGCATTCTTACACCTATTCTAAAGAAGGGTAAAGACTTTACATCAACTGATAGTTACAGAGGTATCACTGGTACTGCTGTGATAGGGAACATCTTTGAATATGTGCTACTAGGCAGAATAAAACCCCATCAGAGTAGATTGCAATACGGCTTTATTAACAGTCTCCCACCAACAATGGCTAGCTGACTTGAGAAATTCATCTGGCAACATATATCTAGCGATGTTAGATGCCCAAAAAGCATTTCATGTTGTTGATCACATCATTTTATTAGACAAGCTGTATTATCAGAAAATTCATCCGGATCTGTGGCTAACTGTGAAGAATCTGTATAAAGGAAGTCACTAACAACTAGAGTGAAGTGGACTGGAGAATTGAGTAATAGCTTCAAGATCCACCAGGGTGTAAGACAGGGAGGTGTGCTATCAACTGAACTCTATAAAGTATACATAAACAGTTTACTTGATGAATTAAAACAGAACAGTATTGGTCTCTACATTGGTACTCTGTATGCTGGATGCCCTACATGTGCCGATGATGTTGCATTGTTATCACACAATCAAAGTGAATTGCAATTAATGCTTAATATTGCCAGTAGATATTCAAAACAACACCGCTACATGTTACACTCAAGTAAAAGCAAGCTTATTACTATGCCAAAACTAATACTCTAGAATACTGGACTATAGATCATAATGAAATAAGTGCTACTGAACAGACAATCCACTTGGGATTAATCCGTGCCACTTCCAGTGAATGTAATTTAAACACTAGTAAGTGTATCAGTTTGGCAAGAAGAGCAATGTATAGTCTCATTAATACTGGTCTACATGGTACAAATGGTCTTAAGTCAAACATATCATATAAGATTTATCAAGCATATGTTCTACCAAGACTCCTGTTTGGCTTGGAAGTACTGCAGCTGAGTAGCTCAGATTGGGAGAGCTTAAGGAGATTCCATCACAATAGTCTACGAATGTTCCAGTCTCTACCACACCGGACTGCGATTGGTGTACTCCATCTCCTCCTTGGAGAATTACGCATATCTGCAGAGCTTCACAGAAGACAGTTCAGTTTCCTGTATTTTGTGTTAAGCTGTAACAATACTACAATCCAAGAACTAGTGATCAGACAAACTGCTGTTAATGTGAATAATCCTCGATCTTTCTTTTGCCGAGTTGCTGGTACATTGGAACTCTATCAGTTACCCAGTTTGCATGAACTGCTTGACCATCTACCAACACAATTGGTGTCGAAAAGAATTCTGACTAAAAAAAATCCATCTTTTTTGGACAAATAAATTTATTGCTGAACTAACTAATACTTTGAGTATGATAAATTTGTCCTCTCTGTGTATTGGCAGTACACAATATTTGGGACTCAACAGTGATTGAAGTTCGGAAAGGAGTCACCAAGAGTGCGAATGATAATAGGAACCTATATGCTTTACACAAACAAAAGCAAATTCAGTCACTATCGGATAGATCGAACCTGCCCACTATGTGGTATTGAAGATGAAGACATTGTTCATGTACTAACCCGGTGTCCAGAATACCATTCATTAAAAAAACTTTATAGGCCAAACATTAATAGAGAGCTAATAAAGTTATTAGGTGTCACCATCAAAAATGTAAAGACAAAACTCATCTAACACAAATCATCCTGGACAGTACACATCTGTATCAGTATAAGGAAAACTTGAGCTTAGACCGGATACCGGTTAAATCGCCTGTTCATTACTGTGTTCATTGCAAAGAAGAATAAAGGTAACAGCTACTTGTTCGATATTCTTATAATTATTACCATATAGCCAGCGATATTTATTATGTATCAAGTAGGGCCTATCGAACGTACCACAGCCAGTGAATGTCATAACATTAATGTTCATTTAATACTATAGATTTATAACATATATCATTCATATACGGTAACGTGAGTTTTGTGCAAAATATTATTCCGAATATCCGTGTAACCTCACTCCTAAACAACCCCCACCACCAAATATGTCTTTTTCCCAACCATCATTTAGTACGATTTTTTATTCAAAGGGAAATAAATCTGTTAGCCAAAAAAAAAGGTCAGAGTGTAGGCTGTTATAGTGTTAATTAATCGCATCCAAACAGTTTAAAGTTAAAATATTACTTGTTTCACCACAAATTTCATTAATACAGGGTTCGAAACTCGCTAAAAAATATGGTGGCCCCAAAAATAATAATGTATGTTGGCAAATTATGATAAGCGAACCAAGGGTACAATTTTAATGTGGAATACAAATATTAATAGTGGCTCATATGTTATAGCTCTAAAGAAGATACATACTTTAGGCTACTTAAAAACAATTAGCCCTAGTTGGTGATTGTCAATGCATGCCCTATGAAAATGGCCAACCCCACCATTTTTTTTAACTAAAAACAAACGAGTTAATACCAAAAAGTAATTCTTGCATACAAGCCACAAAATGGACTATTTAAAATCAAATTTTTACTATACATCTAAACCTCAGTAAAAACTTAAACTCCGCAACCGACTTCAAGGGTGCTCAAACTCTCGGAATAATCCACGGAATACTGGTTCCCCATTATCACAGCTCTCTCTAGGGAACAGACGGGTGTCGGCTTGCTTGAACTCAGCTTGACATGGGATTCCACAGGGTCCGAGTTGTAGTTCCGAGAGATGGAATTGACATTCAATGAATTCCTCTCGACTGTTGCATCATACAGTATTTCATTATCTGTACACAGAGAAAAAGACAGAAAGATGTTGTTGTAATTACAGCATAATGAAAACGGCTAAACATTTACAGGAATAAAGATCCTAAGAGTACTGTTGTTTTTTACAGAACAAAATCAATTAAGGAAGTGTAATTTGGCAAAAGTTTTTAAAACAAAATCAAAAAGGAAGTTTAAAACAATTGTCATTGTTAGATACCAGTATAATTATAATGGTTAACTGAATTTTGGCTGTTGGTGCTCCGTAATAATACTGTCCTGCATAACACTTATTTCCAAGTACATTATATCAAAGATCCCTTACTACGTACAATTTTGGATTAAAATTGAAAGTACATTATATCCAAGATCCCTTACTATGTACTATTTTGGATTAAAATTGAAAGTACATTATATCTAAAATCCCTTAATACGTACTATTTTGGATTAAAATTGAAAGTACATTATATCAAAGATCCCTTACTAAGAACTATTTTAGATTAAAATTGAAAGTACATTATATCAAGGATCCCTTACTAAGTACTATTTTAGGGAATATAGTGTATGCTCCAATGGCAGGTTTCCACACAGTCCTGCAATAACTGTATATTACAGAGAACAAACAGGCATTTTTAAAAAATGTAATGTCTCATTCACTGTATGCTACAAACAACAAATAATCTGGGTTTAAAAATATCAATTGTCAACAACAAAAAATAGCTGAGTTTAAAACTGTGAATTGTCAAAAACATTATTTTCCTTTTTATATGACAAATTCTAAATTAAATACCTCTGAGCTACCCATAATAGATAATGAATGAGAAAAGTTGTAATAGTTCAACATAATTTCACACTGCCTCATAACTACGGCCATCACTTTTCAATAATCCTTAGTTTTGTACTGTACAAATTACCGCTACTACAATACTCCACTTACCTACACTGTATATTAGATTTATGTTGAGATGTAGTTTTGTACTGTACAAATTATCGTTACTACAATACTCCACTTACCTACACTGTATATTAGATTTATGTTGAGATGTAGTTTTGTACTGTACAAATTATCGCTACTACAATACTCCACTTACCTACACTGTATATTAGATTTATGTTGAGATGTAGTTTTGTACTGTACAAAGGGCCGCTACTACAATACTCCACTTACCTACACTGTATATTAGATTTATGTTGAGATGTAGTTTTGTACTGTACAAATTATCGTTACTACAATACTCCACTTACCTACACTGTATATTAGATTTATGTTGAGATGTAGTTTTGTACTGTACAAATTATCGCTACTACAATACTCCACTTACCTACACTGTATATTAGATTTATGTTGAGATGTAGTTTTGTATGGTGCAAATGACCTCGCTACTACAATGTGAATGTTAAGTAATTAACATGTTATTAATATGTTGTAGATCGCCTGCCCACAGATGTTTCTAAATGTCGGCAAGGTTAATTGTCGGCAAAATATGCATGTCTTTGTTTACATTCCGGTGACTGATGTCGTAGGTTGTTGTGCATCGATTTCTTCCGCTGCACAATGTGTAACATGCCCTGTCTAATTGTATGGCATGTCTTCCGCCAATCGAAGGGCGCATCAAATATTCTGTACTTTGAATGGGCCAATCATAGGGCTTATAAGCAAGATCCTTTGTTTAACCCCAAAAGGTGGCCATTCATTTTCCGGCAGCGATAAAGTGTCACATAATTTACAAGCACTAAAGTTTTATCCCCATCTACCTCACCCTAATTCTGTTATTTAACATTAGTTATTTAGTTTAGTGAGTATGTAGTTATAGTTTTGAGATGGAGGACCATAGTTCTAAATTCCTATGTCATCTTTGATGACGACATTAGGCACTAGCGTGTATAAATAAAACAATGGTTTATTACCCAAACTATAATATGAATGTGTTGTTGTTTATTCTAGTATATGTCATATATAATTAATCGAAAACAGTTGTTAATACTCTACTTGTCTACAGGCCTCATGCCATCGGGCAAAGTGAGCCAAAACTTTGCCATGATCAACCTGACTTCGCCCTCACATTGCCTTTAAAGCAACGTCAGTGTCGCCTTGTAAAAACAGTGACCACTGGCATTGTACACAGTTGCAGATGAATGTTGAAGGACTTGAGGAATATCTGTCAGATACTAATTAAGTGTTATGTATCTAAGGATTCAAAGCGACACTGGCGCCACAAAATCATGCTCGTCTAGACCGGACGACATCCGTGACTGACGCTAAAAGTAAAATGCGCTACTGACTGTTGAAGCATAACGTCTAGTATATACTGTGCTTTATTAGGTCTAATACAATTTTGTTATGATACTAAATTGCATTGAAAAAAAACCCAAAAGAATTTTTTATAAAACATTCACACTATCTTTAACCATGTATGAGAATGGAAATCATTATCGGCCAGCAGAAGGATGGATTTGTCCATTTCACATGAGGAAGACACAAGAAGAACAGAGTAATATTACCCCACATTAGGGTGTCCCTATCAGAAATATAAGAATGTTGAAATTGTTATTAAACTATACTTATAATCTGTGAGCAAGATATTTGTAGACTTACCTGTTCATCAAGATATAAGCCTTTGGATCGATCATTCAAATGGTAAATGAAAATATTTCCTTTAGTGCCTATTTGTTTGGGTATTAATTCTTTTCATTTTTAATGTGTATTACGTTTTCATTGATTATACGTTATTTGTTGGTGACCACTTTTACATACTTTCTCACAATAAATAAATGCAACATACAAATAATTAAAGATGGCAAAATAATCTGTACTTTATTATTATTTTTAATGAAAAAAGTCAAGTCTCCCTTTTTTTAAAAACTTCGCCCTATGCTGAGATCTAGTTTTGTAAGGTACAAATGAACGCTACTACAATACTCCACTTACCTGTATTTGATTTATGTTGAGGTCTAGTTTTGTCTGGTACAAATGACCGCTACTACAATACACCACTTACCTGTATTAGATTTATACTGAGATCTAGTTTTGTAAGGTACAAATAACTACGACTACAATACTCCACTTACCTGTATTTGATGAGGTCTAGTTTTTTCAGGTACAAATGACCACTACTACAATACTCCACTTACTGTATTAGATTTATAATGAGATCTAGTTTTGTAAGATACAAATGACTACGACAACAATACTCGACTTACCGGTACCTGTATTTGATTTATGTTGAGGTCTAGTTTTGTCTGGTACAAATGACCGCTACTACAATACTCCACTTACCTCTATTAGATTTATACTGAGATCTAGTTTTGTAAGGTACAATTGAATGAATGAATGAATGAATGTTTAACGACACCCCAGCACGAACAATACATCGGCTATTGGGTGTCAAACTATGGTAATGAAATAAATAAAGTGATGATCAACATCAATATAAAAATTCAAGACTTAAACAAAAACAGTGTAAAGAACTGTGCAAAATCACAAATATCACAGAATTTTACGGATACTGAATTTTACGAATACTGAATTTTACTCAAAACTTCAATTTTGTGCTGTATTGGCCATTCTCAAAGAGAATGTTACACCCCTGCACCACGGTGAGGTTACAGCACACGCAGGGGTGTAAGGTACAAATGACCACTACTATAATACTCCACTTACCTGTATTAGATTTATGCTGAGATCTTTTTCTTCTTCCAGAAACGGTCGAGTAAGATGGATTAGGATTCTGCAAAACAAAACAAATCAGCTAAACATTATCATTTTAAACAAGAATTATGCAGAAATATGTCATGCTATCTTCCATAAACTGATTTTCATGGTAAAAAAAAAAAAAAATTACAGAAATAATGTGTGATGTAAAATTCCTGATTAATAAAGTTAATTTTAAAATATGAAAGGTGCGGTCTCAAAGTGTCATATTTCACAACTTTTACTACAAGTTAATAATCCCACATATATAACCTTTGAACGGTTAGCTCTAGAAATTGTAATAATTATGTTGCATACAGCGTAAATGGAGGTTTTCTCGACAGACTGTTTTACAAGTAACACCTAAAATTAAGCATTAAACACATTGTCTTGTTTACAATATTAGTGTATATAAAATTATTTTCATCATGTTTGTTGTCATCCTACCATTTGTAGTAGTCTCAAATATGACATTGTATTTATCAGTTTACATTATGTTTGAAGAATACAAAATTATTGGGAGGTAAAATCCAGTTTAATTGGTCTACTACAAACATTATGATCACCAGATAAGGCCTGATCATTGAAAATCTGCATAACACATTTAGGATTTCAGTGCAATAATATATTCAGGTAACCCATTTCCCAATTGCTTAATAAACCGTTATGTTCATGATGTCCTAAATTTATTGCGTAAATGAAAAATAAGTAAAAGTAGATTTGCATGAGTGATGCGCAAAAAAAATGATTGGATGTTCAGACACTGATGTTCAAGGATCACAGGTCTGCATAACACTTTGGATGTTCACACACTAATATTCAATTATCAGAGGCCTGCAGATGCACACTGGATGTTCACACACCGATATTCAATTATCAGAGGCCTTCAGATGCACACTGGATGTTCACACACCGATATTCAATTATCAGAGGCCTGCAGATACAAAGTGGATGTTCACACACCGATATTCAATTATCAGAGGCCTGCAGATACAAATTGGATGTCCATATACTGATATTCAATTATCAGAGGCCTGCAGATACAAATTGGATGTTCATATACTGATATTCAATTATCAGAGGCCTGCAGATACACACTGGATGTTCATATACTGATGTTCATTATCAGAGGGAGATACACAGTACTCAATTTTCACACACTGATATTCAATTATCACAGGTCTTCATATACACACTGGATGTTCACACACCGATATTCAATTATTATATTAGAGGCCATCAGAAAAACATTGGATGTTCAGACACTGATATTCAGTGCTTCACATTTGAAAATCACATGAGTGACACATTTCTCAACGTGTTGAGTATAGAATGCACAGTGACAAAAAGTTGCTTTGAATAAGACAAATATAATCATAAATGTCAATGATCCCACCCTGAACCCAACAATAATAATAAGCTGTGTGCTGCTACAATATTATAAGTAGACGATAAAAAAAACATCCCCGAGATGAAATGGAGATACGATCGGCTGTACAAGCACAATTGCTCACCTCAGATGTGAAGGACTGAATATTCTAAACAAGAAAATATATTTAATTCACAATTTTAGATCTTAAAGAGAACACTGTTAGAAACATGTTACAACGGTATCACTCTCAGAAGAATGTCTTTAACAGTACTGAATATGACCTACCATGTTTCTATCCATGTCTTCTGCTCTATCTTCGATTTTTTGTGTAGCCATCTTATTTTCGGTGCTATAAATAATTAAATGTTACAGCAGGTTTTGAACAACAAAAACATATACCATGTAATGTAGCTTCTTTTGTAAGAAACAAAAACTAAAACATGATGTAATACAAGTTCAAATTAATAAAATGTAATATACTGATGTGTAATTGGATCTAATGACCACTCATGTAGTACTTTCTATTTAGCAGTTAAAAAGACTATAAGCCAGAAATATGCTACAATAGTAGGAAAGTTATCAAAGTCTGTTTAAATATGAATGTCTGGTTCTGTTTAAACCAACAATGCAAAATGATTTTTAAAAATCTTACTTAATAGGAAGTACTTCTTTTTCAATATCTGGGACATGTGCATCTGAAGGAGCAGTTATGTGATGCTACAAAACAGATTAATAACACAGTAAATAAAAGCTGAAACAAGGACTTAAACAAGCATTTTAAGTGTATTGCTAAAGCAATATGTGTGCCCTATACCAGGCCCAACACATTTTCTTATCTCTAAGTTCATAGGCCATAACTCTGTTTAGTCTTCGCTGTGAGAAAAATCAAGGTGAGCTGCAGATCACTCTCCTGAAATGGTGCTAGGTGAGCAATCACATCAAGTTTCAAATAAAATCAATTAAATATTCCCTTATGAGGAAATAAATTATCAACAAGCAGTTTGAGAGTAGTGTTAAAGCAATATATGTACAGGGAGCAATTTGTTTTTTATCTCCTAATTACGTTCAAGGGCCAGAACACTATAAAAATTCAGGAAATGTCCAGGAAAGTCAAACTTGATCTGTAATAGTAGATTGTAAAGCCATACCAAAATCTCAGCTCTAGATATCTTGAGGCATTGGAAAACGTCTGGAAAACAGATTTGCACATCTCCACTGATATTCCACCCCAAATTTTTTATTTAATTCACAATTTTAATCTTAAAGAAAACACTGTTAGAAACATGTTACAATGGTATCGCTCTCAGAAGAATGTATTTAACAGTCATGAATATGACCTACCATGTTTCTATCAATGTCTTCTGCTGTATCCTCTATTTTTTGTGTAGCCATCTTCTTATTTTCTGTGCTATAAATAATTAAATGTTACAGCAGGTTTTGAACAACAAAAACATATACCATGTAATGTAGCTTCTTTTGTAAGAAACAAAAACTAAAACATGATGTAATACAAGTTCAAATTAATAAAATGTAATATACTGATGTGTAATTGGATCTAATGACCACTCATGTAGTACTTTCTCTTTAGCAGTTAAAAAGACTATAAGCGAGAAATATGCTACAACAGTAGGAAATTTATCACAGTCTGTTTAAATGTAAATGTCTGGTTCTGTTCAAACCAACAATGCAAAATGATTTTAAAAAACCTTACTTAGTCACTGATGTAAATCCTTCTTCAATATCTGCTAAAGGTATTTCTTCTAAACGATGGAAGGGATTCTACAAAATAAGATTATCAACACAGTAAATAAAAGCTGAAACAATGACTTAAACAAGCATTTTAAGGGTACTGCTAAAGCTATACCAGGTCCAACAAATTTTCTTATCTCCTAAGTTCATAGCCCATAACTCTGTTCAGTCTTCACCGTGAGCAAAATCAAGGTGATCTACAGATCACTCACCTGAAATGGTGCTAGGTGAGCAATCACATCAAGTTTCAAATAAAATCAATTAATTTTTTTATTATGAGGCAATCAATTGGTTACTTTCTGAAAAATTTCCAGGCGAGTGTGGATGATCACAACTTTTCTGCTGAAGATTGCTGTTAAAAATGGGTAAATCACTATCAAAGTCAAATGTGATCAATAACTACAGATACACAAAATTTCAGATCAATATCTCGAGGCATTGCGAAAGAAGGTCTGGGAAATTGTATGTGGGACAGACAGATGACAGACGTACAGGGGCACTGCAGTTATTGCCTTTGAGGGGCATGTGATCAGGTAGGACCCACGGCAGTTTTGAGGACATACTTGGGGAACAATGGCAAGAAAGCATAAATTATTTTTAAAATAAATGAATAAATAAAAAATAAAATAAAAATGACTGAAAGAATTTGGCTCGAACTTGAAATTATTTTTCTTATTCGAAATGGATCACCATATTATAATAGTGTATACAGGTTTCAGCTATACATTTGCAGATTCATGGCCCTATATATAATTATATTTATATCAAAATCTTGCATCACCACTGTAGATGACTGCTTACATGTATGTTATTCGTTGTTTTCACTTCTTATTTATTGCACAAGTGGTATTTGCACAAGTGGTATGTTCTTGCACAAAATAAACTAATAAATAGGAAGCGAAAACAACGTATGTGAGGTTCTGTATTTATTACATGCCTTTTACTTTTTAAAAATCGGTTTTTAATTTAACGTCATAAATACACTTTCTTATTCTATAATCAATCATCCTTTCATGGATTTACTTAACATTAAGAATTATACTCTGCAGCAATCTTGTGTAATATGTTTCAACTATTTTGTGACATAATTTGTAAATCATACATGACATCAGTAAGAAAACGGCGCTAACTCCAGTAAGTTCCGGTCCAGATTGCACATACATGTATGTGTGATACAAGATAAATTTATCACACGGTTTGAAAATGTCTTTATCACTATAGTAAGATTGAATAGGTATGTAATAAAACATTGTCTATGTGACTGTACCGATCTAAATCTATTCCTCCAGTTTCTTAATGTCTGGACAGATTTTGATTTCACTTTTGGTTCTGGTTTCCCGTTTGTTTTCTTTGCTTTTTCTCGTTGTAATAAAATGTAGCCATACGTACTCAACTGGTGAGAAGCTGCAATATAAGAATGAGGAAACTAATTACAACTTGAACCAGAAATTTATGAAAAGACGATTACAGGATTAACGTAAACAGAGATCTTGGTCAACTTTGCATAAAGTACAAAACCAGTTAACGTTTGGCCAATTCCAAATATCTCCAAAGATTCCCGAATGTATTACTTACGAGCAAACTGATTGAAACGAGGCACTTTTCCCCCCCTTTTACATGAAAAGTAATATGTTTACATGTATATATACAGTACATTAAATTAATGAAACTAATTACATAAAACCTCGTAACTTTTTATGTGCACTGATAAACGAAAAAAAACCAAATTTTGATTTATATAAATAATATTTCCATATACTTACCATTTGTGACACCCAATAGCCGATATGTATTTTTTGTGCTGGGGTGTCGTTAAACAAACATTCATTCATTCATTCATTCCAAATCTGATTTCAACTTATTTTCGTGCTTATTTCCAATTGAGGTTCAAGCACGCTGTCCTAGGCACACACGTCAGCTACCTGGGCTGTCTATCCAGGACAGTGGGTTAATTGTTAGTTGGTTAGTGGTTAGTGAGAGAGAAGAGGGTGTAGTGGTCTTACACCTACCCATCGAGTCCTTAAAACTCACTCTGGGTGGGATACGGTACCGGGCTGGGAAACCTGCAGTACCTACCAGCCTTATTTCTTATTGTTTAACCACTGCGCCATCGAGGCAGGTGATCATTTTCAAACACGGACTTGAGACTTGACAGTGGTTAATAGTTAGTGATCTTTCATCTCCCCACTGATCCGTTAAAGCCTGTTACCTAACTACTGTAGGCACCTACTCATTTCACAATAGACCTCTTTCACATTCCACTGCGCATGTCCATGTTGTAGAACAACTTGTGGACGCTAACCGTGAACTCATGTTGGGGGGCATAGACAATGGGAGGTGACGTAATACGAATGTGAATATCTCCATGATTAATTATTCTATCAGTAGGGAACCCGAAAATTCTGTCAACATCCAACAAAATGGAAGGAAGGAAGATGTTTTATTTAACGACGCACTCAACACATTTTATTTACGGTTATATGGCATCAAACATATGGTTAAGGACCGATATTGAGAGAGGAAACCTGCTGTCGCCACTTGCTACTCTTTTCTATTAGTAGCAAGGGATCTTTTATATGCATTATCCCACAGACAGGATAACACATACCACAGCCTTTCATATGCCAGTCGTGGTGCACTGGCTGGAACAAGAAATAGCCTAATGGGCCCACCAACGAGGATCGATGCCAGACCACAATCTGACGCAAGATTATTTAGCCTAAGAAATATGTAAGTTTTATTTATAACAGACTAGAATAGCTGCCAGTTTGATAATATGGCTGCAAACTCAGGATGGTCTCTTTATTATGAATTCATGAGGGTTTATTATGCGCTGTCATAATGTACTTCATTTCAATGTTCCGACGCCATATAACCATAAATAAAATGTGTTGAGTTCGTTGTTAAATAAAACATTTCCTTCATTTGAATGTTGAAAGAAAGTCTATCAAGTAATGCCTCGGACGACGGACAATCAACAAAAGTAAACAGGCCAAGCCCGAATTTAAGCCGAAATAATTAAAACAGTGAATGAAAAAGAAGAATTAGGGCCTTATAAATAAATATTTTTAAAACATCATAAATACCAGATATTTCAAAGGAAGCTGTATATCACTAATATAAGTGATGTTGAAGTGTAAATAAAGAAAGAATCAAACAAAGAAAATAAACTGAATAATAAATAAAAAAATTAAAATACAATTTCAAATGAAGTTGTATGTGACTGATATAAGTGATAGCGAAAAGTAAATAAAAGAAAGAAAGAAATATAATAAAATAAATAAAATAAGATAAATAAAATAATAAATAAGGTCACGGTGCTATGTATGTATGTATGTATATAACTGTACACACACACACACACACACACAAACACACATATATGTGTGTGTGTGTGTCTGTATATATATATATATATATATATATATATATATATGTGTGTGTGTGTGTGTGTCTATATATATATATATATATATATATATCAGTGCTCTACAAAGTGAGTAAAATACTTGCCATGGCGACTAAAGAAATTCCCTGGCGTCTAAAAAATAAAATCATATTCGTCAGTTGACGACTGTCCAATAATTTTATTTTAATCTGTAAACAAAACTGGACATCTGAAAACAGTGGATCAGTAGCAATTTATCTTCTATAAAACGTGTTTTCTATCGGTAATTTGTTTGAAAAATAAAACTTTGAGATAAGTTATATCGGACTATGACCAACAACTTTCCAATATTCAAGAGCAAACACGTTAAAGGGACAGACCCTAGTTTCAGCCCATGAAAATTAACACTAAGTTTACTTAATCTACAAATCTGTAACACATTTGAATAAAGTTACAATTGAGTGAAACATGAGTGTGTGACATTGAAATGGTGAAATACCCTCTAAAATAGACTAAATCTCGACTGTTATCTCTCAGACGCACGTGCGTTTTTAAAAATATGATAAATGCATTTTGTGATATTGAACCACCAGGATGACCAAGAACACTTTGAATGTACGGAAATGGATAATTTAAACAATAAAATATAAGTAAAGTATGATTTTAGTTGTCAAAAACGGCTCTAATAGTCAAAAATATGTCTTAGTTTTTTAAAACTAGGGCATGTCCCATTATGGGAGGTAATACTTCGTTAAGATGTTATGTCCCTTAACTTGAATTTCAAGCATTTGGAAATAATTCGGTCGCAGTTCAGTTTTGGACCAAGTCGGTCCTGTCCCATTTAGAGCCCGATTTTATTTATGTATTAAAATGAGATTGTTGAGTCACTGTGCGTCTTTACTTGTCTCTTTCAAACTCAAACGTTAATTATTTTAAATGTTCGACTTATAACCTACATGTGTTGTTCTGCGCTCCAGTCGTCTTGTGCTTATCGTCATAACGGGTCCTTCCACGATAACGACTTCTCCACTCGTGAATATCGTTTTAATAACGTCGGAAGTCATGTTCACCAGTGAGGGATGAAAACATGTTTCTATTTTCAAGTCTCGACTTTAGGCGGCTTTAAAGACAATTATTTAAAAAACCGTATTTAGGATTTACAAGGCAGTATGCGACGAAAATAAATATTTAAACCAAAAGCAATGTAGCCGATTGATAACTACTAGTAACATGTTGAAACCTGGTAATTATTATCACAATGCTTTTATTTAACTTTTAATGAGTACTGAAATTTAAATTCATATCTTGGCAGTGCCATTAAAATATTAATTCACTTAATTTCGTTTAATAAAATTATTGGGTTCGGAATTTGCTAATGATAGTTAATAGTCGTTCACTGTTTTAGTGGAACTGGACACAAACAATTGTAATTACTATTTAACAACCCCTTCACGAGTTCGTTCGAATGCGGTCCTAATAACAATTACAACATTAGTAATGTGCCGTAAAACGGCACTAAAAGCATACATGGTTTATATATTAGCTGGCTACTAAGTATAAGTGGCTGGCGACTAAAATATTACACTTTTCTGGCCAGGGAAGAGAAATTGGGAGGGTGAATATGCCGTCCATGGTGTAATTTTCCAAGACAAGTCAAAGGCAGTGTGTTACCTGCAGGATCAATAAAACTTACAACCAGGCCTTCATCCGACCCACATTGGACAACAATATCATCCACTGGCTACTAAAGAAAATCTTCAGTAATGTGTACCCACAAGTAGCGGTGCACCTAGCCAACTCGGATTTTTGACCAGTGATGCTGTACCTCAAAACAACAGACTTCCTAGCGTCCCGTAGAGCCCCCCTTGTGAACTTTCGCTTCCGTGAGTATGGCCTTAAAACCTTTTGGCCATCACTTCTAAAAGTTTGTTTATTTTTTTGCAAACAGTCAGACAACCTTTAAATTTGGCAGTCCATCTAAATTGCTCCAATCACCTTCAATTTTTGGATGAGCACTCAAATTGTTTGTTTGGCTTCTAAATTTTTACCAGACATGGTTATTTTCAACGTTACAAATTTTTTCAAATTATGCCCACCTTAAACTTACCCTACCCCTCCTGCCCCAGAATTGGTCACTGGCGATTTTAGAGGCCAAGTCTGGGGTGGACGTGCCTGAACCTTCGGGATATGGGCACGTTAAACGAGTTCCCTTCCTTCACATTGCTTGTGGCTGTGCCACAGCTAAGCAAGGTTTTGTTGCGCGACTTCGGTCTCCCACACCACAAAATCTTGGTACTCTGCTGTTGTGTGGCCTGTTGCTGTGGCGTGTCACGTATGTGTGCATGGTGGCTTGACATCCCACAGACACTTTTACAACAGATAGCAGTAAGTATTACAGATAGCGGCTCGTAGACCCTTTTTCAGCTAGTACAGATGTCGAACCCTATAACAGATAGTGCCAACAACTGCACCGCTAAATGTAGTTACTACAGATAGCTTTCCTACTACAGATCGCTGTCGTTCAGTCACCGAGGAAGTAATGGAAATAGAGGAAATCCGCTAACAGATACACCAATACCATGGTGAACACTATAGTGTAAAACAGAAATGATATCCAGAGCCAAATGGTCACCTGTGGCAATTTTGAACCTGCCTACAACAATTTTAAATGATTATTTAAATGATTTTAATTTGTGACACCCAATAGCCCATATGTATTTTTGTGCTGGGGTGTCGTTAAACAAACATTCATTCATTCATTTATTGAATTAGAATGGAGATAACTATGTAACGTATGTTATACATGTATTTGTCCACTTGCTGACATTATAATGCTAGGTTTACAGTTGCAAATATTTGTTTCATAGTCTCCACTCCATGTACGTCACCAGTAAAACTCAATTTGCGACTGTAAAACCAACATTAATATCCGCTAGACTAGATTATTTTTTTGTATCTCCAAATATTTTTGATAAAATATTAGATGCTAAAATAACAATACCTTATAGATCTGACCATAATGCAATTAATATAATGTGTAATGCGGTAGAGGATATTGAAAATTTAACAACTCCCTATCAAAGAACCCATCCTATCTTACAATTTAGATGAAAAACTGGTAAAAATAAAGAAACTGTTAAATTCGTGGCATTGGCAGATGCGGAACTATATGTGGTAGGATAATTTCATCGAGTGTAAGTGTAAGAATTTAACGGTGTTCGACTCGTTTTGTTTTTGTGGGAGTTTTTAAGAGGATCGCTTTGTCAGGTATGTTTGCACCGCAGTATTGTTAAATAAATGTTAATAAAGATAAATTTTAATCAAATTTCTTTTTAAAAGTCTATGGTAAAGCAAATTTTCTGGCAAAGTTCCAAAGGAAGAAATATATCATGACGTTACGTGTTTTCGATAGGATAAGTGAAAGATATTACCAAAGAGTGAAAGATGTTGTCAAAAATTAGGAAATATGTATATAATTAATAGACCATTTCATGGTGTTTTTCCGAATACGATTTTTATGTCAATTCGTGATGTGTGAAAACCATATTTTCACTCATTGCTTCGCAATTCGTGAAAATATGGTTTTCACACATCCCTCGTTGACATAAAAATCGTATTAGAAAAAAACACCATGAAATAGCCTGTATATATTAGGTATAGAAATTCTTGGAATTCTTGTCCGGACAAATTCTCTTATTAAAGGAACTGATATAGGGAGTCTTGAATATAAAATTGGACAATTTGCCGATGACACTCAATTGTATTTAGATGGATCTCCTTTCTCTCTTAGAAATGCAATTCATACTTTAGATATTTTTAGAGACTTACTGGGACTGAAAATAAATAAAGAAAAAACAAAAACTATTGAATTAGGTCTCCTTGTGAATACCATGGCGGAAATGTGCAAACAGCTAAGTCTAGATTGGTGTGAAAACAATTATGAGATTCTAAGTATAACACTTAATAAACAACTACATAATTAATATTTGGAAACTCAATTTGGATGAAAAACTGGTAAAAATAAAGAAACTGTTAAATTCGTGGCATTGGCAGATGCGGAACTATATGTGGTAGGATAACGGTTGTAAAAACATTAGCTATGTCAAAACTAACTCATACTTTTACCAGTCTATCAAATCCACATAATGAATATACATTAAAAAATAAATAAAATGATTTTCTCATTTATATGAAAAGGTGGTCCAGACAGAATTAAACGCTCAGTTATTACAAAAGATTATACTGAGGGTGGGTTAAAAATGATTGAAACATTAACATTTATTAAAGCTCTAAAAGTTTCATGGTTAAGACGCTACTTTCAATCAGACTGCAAATGGAAATGGTTTTTAAATAAATATATGGATAATGTAGCTATATCTAAAATGAGAGCCGATGTTGGTGAATATTTAAATAAAAAGTTTAAAAAATCCTTTTTTGGAATGATGTATTGAATGCATGGAAAGATCTTGTGCTAAAAACAGAAATAGAAACTTGTGACAAAATAGTAAATCAGCCGATATGGTACAACACACATTTTAAAAACAGGTCATTATTTATCCGCAATTAATTGGTATAATAATGGTATAACACATATCAGAGATCTTTTATCTGAAACAGGATACATCATTCCTTTTGCAGAGTTAAAACAAAAATATAACATACGAGGAACCTTTTTAGATTACGAAAAGGTAATTCATAGTATCCCAAAAACTTGAAAAGGCATTGGCCAACAATTACAAGGACAGATAAATTTATATAATACTTTGTGCCCAACGTATATGTTTCTAATGATAAAAATTAATGAAGGTTGTGGTGTATATTATAATATACTTTCTATGAATGAAGAAATGCCAACAGCACAAAACCGCTCGCCTGCGATAATAAACGATGATAACTCCCTGTTAATATGGAAAAAGGTATATTTAACACCCAGATTATGTACTAAGCAAATTGCACTGATAGATGTTCAATATAAAATTCTTAATAGAATAATAGCAACCAATAGCTTTCTATGTTCTAGTTCTTTATTTGCTTTGAGTTTTACAACTCATCAGCTGAATACATAACATAAATAATACAACATAGTTATACAAAATACACACGTGCAAAACAATGGTGGGTGTGGTTTATATATAATCATGGACAAATGAAGTGATATGTTACATTTATTACATTAACTATTATCCTGTATTAACCGATCTCTAATTGTATTCGCTTGCACTAAATATTTGCCTAGGTTATTCAATTCCTTATTGTTACCTGTGGTTAATAACTGTATAAAACGATACACACTTGGCCTCTTATAATAATACATTTTTATATATTTACAACGCAAAGCTTTGTATTGCGGACACTATTATAAAGTGATATTCATCTTCTATGGCATTAGCGTTACACAGAGTACATATTCTTTCTGATCCTTCAATGTTTCGATACCTGCCAGATTCTACATTTAATTTATGAGCACATATTCTAATCTTACATATTTCTTTTATATATCGCGTTTCTATTGGCAATCTTAAATACGTTTGTAATCTAAATTAATTTAATAAATGTTGATATGAAAGTCCTCTAGACGTTGTCATTGTTTTACTGTAATATAATTGCTTAAAAGTGTCTAATATCCTTTCTTTGATTATAATGTAAATACTGTCGTCAATATACGATAAATTCCAAATATAGTTCAATCCAAGTGAATACAATTCGTGCCTAATGTTAATTAACCAATTATCGTTATAGTGTGCCATTTCTTCATATATACCCCTTAGAATACAATTTGTAGTGTTACGTAATTTTCTCCAATATTTAAACATTCTCAGTTTTCTTGTTATTTGAAGTGGAAACCGTCCCAGTTCGCTATAAACAAATTCGTTACACGTTCCTTTTCTTACACCCAATAATCTTTTACAAAACTGTATATGTACTTTTTCAACATCATGACCCGAGTGAAAGCCCCAAACTTCAGCACCATAACTAAGGATAGAGTTAATATATGTATCAAAAACAGCAAGCATTGTTTCGATATTGAAAAAATTGTTCCTACATACATTCAATATTGAGAACAATGCCTTCCGTCCTTGTTCTGCAAATCGCTTCTGTGTACATGTACGTGCAAATTTACCATTATAGAACAATAAAACGCCAAGATAAATAAATTCATTTACAACCTCTAGTTTACATCCATTAAAGTACCATTTCTCATTATCTCGTAATTTACCTCCGTTTCTAAAAACAACAATTTTAGTTTTATTTGTATTGACAGTTAAATCCCAGTTTTGGGTATAATTAAACAGAGAATTGATCATTTTTTGTAACCCTTCTGGTTTTTCAGCTAACAGAACCATGTCATCAGCGTACATTATTAGGAATATGTTTAACATTTGTATATCGATATAAGGACAGTTGTTGGATATTAGATGCATCTCACAGTCATTGACATACATGGAAAATAATATTGGCGACAACATTTCTCCTTGAAATAAACAATTTTTGCATATAAAGAAATCAGAAATTACATTATTATATTTTACACAACATTTAACATTTTGATATAACGACCTTATTATAGCAAGCATCTTCCCACTTACGCCTTGTTTAATTAATTATACCACAAATTTTGTCTATTTACAAAGTCAAATGCTTTTTTGTAGTCAACAAAACAGCAATAAAGCCGTTTTCGTGCATTGCACACTCTGTTTATTAGGGACTGTAGAACGAAAATTGCATCCACAGTGGACAAATGTTTTCTAAAGCCAAACTGGGCGTCAGTGATAATATTATTTTCCATGTCAAAAATACATAATCTTTCATTTAGTATATTGGTGAACAATTTACCTAGGCAGCTAACTAGAGTAATACCTCTGTAGGTAGTACTAAACCAAATAACTTCCGGCTGGGTCAAAGTTCGAGGTGCACCGAACTTTTGATAGAGAAGTGAACACCACAAGTCCTGTGATTGGTTATAAATGTGAGTGTGTTGGTTGTAAAAAATAATAGTTTCATCTGGGTAAAAATAATATGCAATTTGTTTTCGTCTAGTACCAATGTGTCAAGTAGCCTTGTGCTTGAAACATGTATGGGGTACCTGTAAAAAAAAGTACTCGAATTTTGTGCGGAACTAGGGTAGTCATAGACGCTACCCGTTATCTCAGAAACGAGCAGCTTGACCCCCAATTTTTTCTGATTCACTTTAAGTGTGAGGGGTGGTAGTATTTATATCCGTGGCGTTTATGTCGGTTGATACGTTGCAGGTAGGAGTTTTAGCCACATATGTTACTATTGTCGTCTATGGGATTTGATTTGGTAGTATACACCCTATAATTATCCGTGTCGTTGGGATTTCCATTTTTAAAAACAGGCACTATACATCCAACTGACCAACTATGAGGGAAATGACCGGATTTAAAAACAGTATTAAACAATATCAACAAACATGGCATCAAAACATTCATACAATTAATAAAATATTCGTTTAAAAGACCATCATAGCCACATGCTTTGTTTTTCTTTAACTTGTGAATAGCATTCGATATTTCACTCTCGGTGATGTAACTATCTAATAAGCTACCCACTGAGTCATCAGTATAAAGAGTATCGTAATTGGTTAAAAAGTTATCTACTTCACTGTTACTTGTTGGTTCGTTTAAAGCCAGATTTAGAAAATGATTATAAAAGTCGCCATTACTGAGTTCTGATTTAACATTAGTTTTACGTTTCTCAAACTGTTTGTAAAATGATTTTGGGTTATGTTTCCGAAAATAATTTAGCTTGTTCCCTTGTTGAGACGTGTACTGTCGTTTTAGTCTGCGTTCTAAATGTTTGTAAGCATTTTTCGAACCAACAAGTTCTATACGACTTTCTGTTGTTTTATTTCGATTAAACACTTTAATTGCCTTTCTGTATTGAGCGTATCGTTCTTTACATATATCATTAAACCAAGGTTTATCTTTTACTTTAACATAACGGTGAATTTTTCCTTTTCCACTTAAATTTGTTTTGTAAGTTTTAACAGTACAATGAGGTAAAATAAGATCGTTGACTTCATGTGTGAATATATCTACACATGTATTAACAGTTTCCTGGCTATTACAATTAACAGTACATATATTTATCAAGTTATCTATATTTACAAGTTTATCAACAATCTCATCATTGTACTCATCATTCCATTTTATGCTGGTATGTGTCTGTTCATTCGTTATCGTTTTAGCTATATTATATAACTTTGTGAATGAAACAGAGAAACATACGGGTGCGTGGTCAGAAAAACAATTAAATTTACCAGACTCAAACTGCTCTATTGAATTATAACAGGATTCGTGTACTAGGATATAGTCTATAAGACTAGAGCCATTAGCATTATAGAATGTAATACTACCATCTGTGTCACCAGTATGCCTACCATTAACGATTCGCAAGCCACTTGACTTACAAAGCGATAATAATTTTCTCCCAAACTGGTTTACAGTTTTATCTTCGCTATTACGTCGAGTAAAATCAATATCTGGTACATACGTGATGACATTTGACAATAAATGTAAAGAACTTTCATCTAATCTATCGTGCACAATAAAATCGAGCTGTCCCCACACGACTATTAAAGTCACCAATGGCTATAATGTCTCCCAAGTCCTTATATTGTGCTATGTGTTCTTCAATAATTGTAAACATGTCAATGTCGTTATCGTAGTATCCACTATTAATGGGGGGTATGTAATTTACAAATATATATACATCTTTTCCAACATTCCTTTCAATCTTTAAGATAACAACACTGTCGCATACTGTTTGAATACAACTACAATAGTCTTTGAGACATTCGCGTATATATATGACAATGCCTCTGACTTTACCGTGCACTCTTGGTATGCAATATGTGACGTAGTTAGGTAGGGATCTATCACTAGAGTCATTAGAGCCAGTCCATCATTCATATAAGCATATAATGTCATGCTTACAAATTACATCTAAAATATCACTTTCTTTTAGTTTATTTACAAGAGATCTGCACACATTCCAGGAAATCGTGCTCGTTTTGGAGTTGGCTTTGTTTTCCGTTCGCTGGATTGTCCCTGGCGTGAATCAGTAACGACCTGGTCTCGTGGTGTATCTCGGTGTGGACGTGGATCATTCTGTGGTGAATTTGAGTCATGCAGCTTCCCATCCACGAACAGTTTGTCTCTGACCAGTTTGGTCTTGCAACCAGCTTGACGAAACCGTTTGGCCACCGGGTATAGCTGTTTGCGTTTCTCCTCGATTACTCCTGGAAACTGTTCATTAATGCTGTATGGTTTGTCCTTAAGCATGTATGTCTTACTCTTAACCAGTGTCAGTTGTTTGAAGAACATGAAGTGCGCTACAATAGGACGTCTATTACCGTCGCGTCTTCGTCCAAACCGATGTACGTTGCCGAACTCTATGTCCTGGTCAATTCTGAGCTCCTGGTATATGAAGTCTCTCAACACATCCTTTGTTTTCATTGTTGTTCTCAACCAGTCCATTGAATATTAAATTATTCTTCATTGACCGGCATTGCAAGTCAGTAATGGTCGATCTCATCTCTATACATTCCTTGCTAAGTTTATCAAAGTCTGTGCGCATGTCTGTATTACCACGGTTTGTAGCTGCGATCGAGCATTTAATCTGAGTGATATCATTCTTATTTGTATCACACGAAGCCTTGACATTATCGAACAGATTACTAACTCCTTGTACACTGCTTTCCAGCTCTCTGTGATTTGTACTCACCGACTTGACCTGCGCTTCTAAGGTATCAACTTTCGTTACCAATGAAGATATGGACGCCTGAACTGCATCTATCTTTTTAACATAAACTTCGATATGCATCAATCTGGCATCCATTTTGGCCATTAAATCAACCAAATGATCAGTAGCGTTCTTTCCTCCAGTCTCTACTCCATCCCCAAACATCATATCACGTGCATTCGCAAGAGCATTTGAGACGTCGTTATTTGTCGCCATCATTCATTGATTCACTCTGGGCACATTTGTTTACACTTATGGGCTTGGGTGATTAAAACTCACACGTAACTAGCTTTATTATATCTGTACCAGTCTATTCATGGTTACACTGAAATACTTTGCAATATATTTGAAAGTTCAGATATAATTTTCTTCAGTACCAACATGTTTTACATGTGCAGTGCAGCAACTATTATTATTCATATAATGTTCTTGTGGTAAAGACATATATCTTTCTATTTACAAATCGTCCATAACACAAAGAATAGTGCTCACAAAGTAAACGTACACACCTGGTACTTTTAAGTCACTGTGTCCATATTCAGTGTCCTTTCTTGCGTTTCCTATGATCTGCTGTATACCCTGAACATACAACATGTACATACTATCATTTAAAAACACTTAAGATACATTTTAAAAATACATTTTAGATAAATTTTGTAGGAGCTCAGCAAAATCACGACCACCATTTTTCGCACATGCACACTTATGTAGGATAGGGATTCGGACAATACACTTTGTACTTTCTGTAATGAGGACGAGGAAACGATAATTAATGCACCTTTTTATAAAATGTTCAAAAGTGACTTCTTTATGGTGAAATTTGGAATCTTGGATTTTTGACGTCACTGGATGCCGTACAAATATAAAACGATAGACAGATAATATTTGGTATACAAACAGGACAAAAAATACTTAATCATTTAATTTTAATAACAATATATATATATATATTATATTTTAATATATATATATATATATATATATATATATATATATATATATATATATATATATATATATATATATATATATATATATATATATATATATATATATATATATATGTATGTATATATATAATGCTCGTGTAGCAAACATCTCACTATCGTTTCCTTGTCTTCTAGCCATGATAAAGGATTATTATATGACAGAAAAAATAATATCGCAAATAAATTTGCAAGGGGACGACCATATTAAAAAATGGTGCCTATTTGTCGCGGTATTAGAAACCAGTGAATAAATATTCTTCTTCTCCATTTTCTTTTTAATTTAGGTTGATTTAATCAACTGGTTTTTAATGTATATATATATATATACAGAGGATTCGTCACGAGTATTTTTTAATATGGGAAATATCAACCGAGGCTTCGTTAACCTGTATTTGTCGAGGCTCTGCCGAGACAAATACAGATTAACAGGCCGAGGTTGATATTTCCCATATTAAAAAATACTCGTGACGAATTCTATTTATCATATCACTGTCAATTTTGTTTATTTTCCACTTAAATGATTAATAAACAAAACCCCAACGCTCGGACGTAACAATCTGTTATGACGTATGAATACATGTACATGTCAATCACTCAGCTGATAATCGGTTTGTCAATACACCTTGAAGGTTATCCATCCTTTCTGAAACTAGGTTAAAAGCGGAAACAAAGATTGTAGCCATTTAAACAATTTAATACTAATTTAATAGTTTTATATATAAACAATGAAATTATAATAAAATAACTGACAATAGCCAAATTTTTCAAAATAACTTTTCGCGGCATTTTGCCGAGTACTACGTCATTGTCAGACATAGGCCTATCTATGTCACTGACCTATTTAAGGGCTTCATCAAGTTCAGTCTGAGTCTGTCGAAAATAAGTCTTCGTCGTTTTAGGGGGACAACAGCACTTTTAGGCTGAGCCACATTTATTACGATGTTGCTTTAGAAAGAGGTAAGACTGTTCGGTTCGTAATGTCCCCCTGTTTCTTTTCATACACTGATGTAAAACTTGCACAGAATTACATCGAGTTCTTTGGGGGGGGGGGGGGGGGGGGGGGGGGGGCATTTCATGTATTGGTCTGGACTCATTGATTGATTGTAGATAGTTTGCAAAAATGCGCATGTCGTATAGTTTTTTTTGGCAGTATTCTTATTTTCATTTTCTGTAATGACATTACCAATCATCGTATCATCTACTTCTACAAATCTACGAGTTTTGTTTTTGGGCCTGCCGGATTGTGGCGTCTGCTTCGATGTCCGTGGATCTACCCTATCCCCTGTTTGCACTAACTAAACGTTCTGGTGACAATTCAGCTTGAATCATAACTATATAATTACCGGAAGGTACAGTTGCTTTGATTGTAGCACTTCCTTTTTTATCGATAGTAACGCTATCTCCGACTTCAAAAGACGCCATGTTTGTTTGTCAACAATTTTGACAGGTGAAAATAATTCTACGTTTTCGGTATATAATTTGCATAATAATGTAATTTGCATACTTATGTTCTAAATATTTGCATACTTATGTCTCAAAATATGTGATTTATGTAATGGGCGTGCCCAATGCTATTCCTTAGTAGTGATATGATAAATATATATATATATATATATATATATATATATATATATATAAATCGAGTAAATAGATCTGCTGTGAAATAGCTCATGTGTTTAATTACGTTATACCTCCCTGAAACATCAACAATACATACTTTTTTTTTTCCAATTACTGTTTGTATTAAATTACATGCTGTGTGTATAGTGTGTTGTTCTTTTTTATTGTATTTCGTAATTTATGTTTTATAAACTGTACTTTGCCAATAAAAAAGAAAAAGAAAAAGTAAAAAAAAAAAAAAACACATTAATATCTGCAGATGGTGAAATACAAGATAGATATCCCTAATTGGTAACTTTTGCAACAAAATTAAAAACCAAAAATTATCTCTTCAACTAACGGCAATAACTTTTACCCAGTGGCAAAAAAAACCCACCCTCATTCAGCGTTCGAAATAAGCACTTGTCCGTTTGTCCTGACAAGTGAAAATCTATTCGGACAAATGCACCTTGGTGCTTGTCCTGTGTACAGGTGAAAATGTTCAATGCAGTTTCATTTTAAGCAATCAAAAACATCCTTGTGCTTTAATAAAACAAACCATATATTTGGACAAGTGAAAATGATGGCGGACAAGTAGATTTTTAGATGTACTTATCGAATTTGTCCGTTAGAGTAGTAAAACATTCTGCTTATTTCTACCACTGTCATTGGTAAAGCTCACGACCTAGGACAATTCATATCACAGTACGGGAATTAGTGTTGGTGATGTCGATAATTTGAGCTATGTGATGCTGCTACCTAATTGAGAAATAAACAATTATAATGATGCTGACTTAGTAGTAAGAGTTAAACACTGATTTTATTTTTTTAAATATGTTGATACCCTAGCTCTGCACTAGTTTGCATACAATGTTGGGGATTATTGGTCTACAACAAGTGTATATGTAGTTGTGTTTAACAAACAAAAACTTAAATTTGGTTTAATTTAACAGCACCATAGACCAAAATTTATATTGATTATCGGCTACTGAATGTCAAAGGTCGTTGTGTTTAACATGTACATAAAAACAAATTAGGCTACATGTAATAATATAAAAATCCACAACACTAACATCTGGACAAAACAATAAATTATGTGTCCATCATGTTATGTTAAATAAATGACTACATGTATATTAATGATTATGAGACATCACTATGAAAAATATTGAGGGGACTGATATTTAATCCTTTTTAGTGCGTGTTAAAAAATTCATGCTAAAAATGTTAAGTAATTATGAGGAGCAAAACAATTACTTGTCTTGAATCTTAGGGAGTGATCAGGAGCTACAGTGATAGGTCCCCTTAAATGGCGAGGTCTGATACTGTATAATACATGTACTTGAGCTCACTGGTAGTTGCGACCTCCGATAGTTGTTTATCCAATCGCAGTGATAGTCAAAGTCAGACACACATCTATTACATGAGCCACAATGTTTGGACTTCATGCCACTAGAAAATCAAACAGAATGATATTGTAGTAATAAAAGATAATATCGAAGGTAAAAAATGTTAGTTTCATTTTATTGTGTTATTTTAAATTAGATAAAATTTATTGTCAAAAACTTTCCATCATTTCCAAGAAGCCTGTAAATTTTTAACTCAAAACAAGGCTTTGCAATTCATGACAATATGGTTTTTACACATCGCTCGTTAACATAAAAATCGTTTTCTAAAAAAAACATGAAATAGGAAGGAAGGAAATGTTTTATTTAACGACGCACTCAAAACATTTTATTTACTGTTATATGGCGTCGGACATATGGTTAACGACCACACATATATTGAGAGAGGAAACCCGCTGTCGCTACTTCATGGGCAGATTAGCAGAAAAATATATTTTATATGCACCACCCCACAACCTTTGATATACCAGTCGTGCACTGGCTGGAACGAGAAATAACCCAATGGGTCCACCGACGGTGATCGATCCTAGACCAACCGCGCATCAGGAGAGCGCTTTACTACTGGGCTACGTCCCGCCCCTCCCATGAAATAGCTATTTATCACAACTACTTTTTCTTTTTTGTTTCATTAAAAAAAAGTAATTAATTACTAATCATTGCTACGTGTACCTGTGTATACACTAATTATAATTAATTAATTTATTTATTAGCTAATTAATTAATTAGTTAACTATCGCTTCTAGGGCCTGATTTTAATGATTTACAGTAGCTCAAATTTCATACGTATCATTGTACTTTTCTTCCAATGCCAAACGAAATTTTAAATAACTGGGTGCAAGGAAATCCCGACAAGAATCCAGAATGTATTTACAGTATATTTATAGCCTAAATGAATTGTATGATGAAAATGTTTTCTTTTGTTGGTCAGTATATTTTACACATCTTTAGTGAGCAGCTTAAACTGAGTGGGCGTGTACTTACACCTGGACCTCGCAGAGGTGACAATACTGGTTCTCAATGACATGCAAATGTTTATCACGATCAAAGATGCACAACGTGCGTTGGACCAGTTTCTCCAGGTTTCTCCAGTACAGCCTCATCCGCTGGGTTGATGGTGGTGAGAACAATGACACAAACTATGTGCGCAGCAATCGTCAAGCCGATTGTCTAGCCATGCGTCAAGGAACATATCTCACATACAAACAAATTACTCCCACCCTCTCTAGACGGATGAAAAGACAGTGGAATCATGACATGAATGAATGAACAAATGTTTACAAGGTTTCATTCTCCGATGATGGGCACCATTTCCCACTATTCCACAAAGGCTATGTCGGGGTGTTTTCATACCCAGTTCAGGAGTATGATATAAAACAAAAGTCCAAATCTGAATGCAAATATGTATTTTATTTATTTTTTAAATAATATCTAAAGACATACATATGAGAGAGAGAGAGAGAGAGAGAGAGAGAGAGAGAGAGAGAGAGAGAGAGAGAGAGAGAGAGAGAGAGAGAGAGAGAGATGGGAGAGAGAGAGACATGCAGACAGACAGAGAGAGAGAGAGAGAGAGAGAGGAGAGAGAGAGAGAGAGAGAGAGAGAGAGAGATCATCTGTTGGGTATATGATTATCAACATCAATTTAAAATTCTAAAATTATCAATAAAAACAGTGTAGACAGCTACAAAAGGAGACGAATCATAAAAATGTAAACGGTGCGATTTGTTACTTTTACTTTAGTTAAAACAGGACACAGCAATTAATTAGCTACAATAGAGTACAAAGAACATATTTTATTTGTCACTTTTCGACAAAACAGAATGTGATGTATAGCTCATTTGTAAAGTGCTCAGCCAGGGTGCGATGGTTTGCAGGATAAATCACCATCTATAGACTGTGTTTGTTCCTCATCCCAACCAGTGATCTAGACTTGTATACCAAACGCTGTAAAGTATACTACACCTAGTTGTGAAACAAAACTGAGGGACGTGATTAACTGCTCCATAACTTTTATTATAGGCCATTTAAGATATTAGCTTACTGAGCATTAATTAGAAAACAACAACAACAAAAAAAACCAACACCACCAAACCATCCCTACTCTCAGTCCACACGGCAGTACTATTCACAGCAAATGGTTGTTCTTTCTGTATACGTTACCATAACGTAATCACTCCCTAAATGAGTATAAAGGCCCTCGACCTATAGGAAAAACATCACTGTATTATACAGTATGTTTTCAAAGGAAGCAATATAACCCTCAACCTACAGGAAAAATAGAACTGTGGTATATAGTATGTTTTCAAAGGATGCAATATAACCCTCAACCTATAGGAAAAATGGCACTATTATACAGTATGTTTTCAAAGGATACAATGTAGCCCTTAACCTATAGGAAGAAGAGTTCGATGAGGAACACGATACGCCTGTCAGGAGTTTGATGGAAAACCATAGATATTAATGAATATGTTACGGGTATGATTCAATTCGATAAACAAGATTTTCCTATGATGTTCAGAATATAGACAAATTATTTGATTTCTTTGTATCACAGTGACCTAGTAACTGTATGTGACAAACCACCATCCCAAGTTGTTCCTACATGTGAGGTTTGATGGTCCTGTATGCAAGATATTGTCCTAAAAAAAAAAGTTAATAGACAGACGTACAGACGTACGGCCTGACGCCATACCATAATACGACCCATCCTAGATGGGTATATAAAAATAGCACTGTGTTATTCAGTTTGTTTTCAAAGGATACAATGTAGCCCTCAACCTATAGGAAAAATAGCACTGTATTATACATTATTTTGTCAAAGATGCAATATAACCCTCAACCTATAGGAAAAATAGCACTAGTATAAACCTATAGGAAAAATAGAACTAGTATACAGTATGTTTTCAAGGATACACAGTAAGCTATGGTTTCCAGTTCTTGTCGAAGCGAATGAAAAAAGATTCCAAAGCAAACAACTATGAAATAGGTTTCGACAACCCAGAGGACGATTTGAAACCTGCCCAGTGGAAATTACCATCCATTTGTACGACAGCTTTCATAGTATGTGCTTTTCTTCCATATCCATCTTTGAAGTTTGGACTTGTCGCGGTACGTTCCTGTCTCAGACTCGGCCATTGTGGTTAGTTCTCACTGAAAAACGAGTTTACAGTTCAATCAACCAGATAAAATAAAAAAGTACTAAAATAATCCTGGGACAATAATGTAGCGTTTATGGGCTACAAAATGAGGTCATCCCAAACAAAAATTGCAAGCTTAATAAATAGCTGGTAACAACCTTGCGGCAAGGTAGTAACTACCGCGTTTCGAGCTAGTATTTGGAACCTTTTTACAACCTTGCCGCAAGCTTGCGACGAGCTTCTTGCAAGCTTGCGACGAGCTTCTTGCAACCTTGCCGCAAGCTTGCGACGAGCTTCTTGCAACCTTGCCGCAAGCTTGCGACGAGCTTCCTGCAAGCTTATTCAGTTTAAGCTAGTATTTGGAACCTTTTTACAACCTTGCCGCAAGCTTGTGACGAGCTTCCCGCAAGCTTGCAACGAGCTTGCGGGAAGCTTGTTGCAACCTTGCCGCAAGCTTGCGACGAGCTTCCCGCAAGCTTGTTCAGTTTAAGCTAGTATTTGGAACCTTTTTACAACCTTGCTGCAAGCTTGCTAGAGCTTCCCGCATGCTTGCGACGAGCTACCTGCAAGTTTGCAACAAGCTTCCTGCAAGCTTGCGACGATCTACCTACAAGCTTGCATCAGTGGCAGCCATCTTGCATCTTGTATAATTCTTTAAAAAAACAACAATGGTTTTAAAGTGAAAAACATGAACAGTTAAAACAAAAAACATAGGTTCTACATGTTGTCAGATACTGAGGCTACAAAATTAGTTCACCTGTCTGATAGACATGTTCCATTTATGTGGGATAGTCTTGACTAAACTAATATGCTAAAAAGCTCCTGGTCCTATATTCTTCTTTTTCTTCTTGTTTTAGGTTATATTCCTCCACTATCTGGAGATCCACACTGGTGTAAAGTCATTTGTTTGTTTCTTCTTGTTTTCTTTTTTCTCCTGTTCCACCAAGCAGGATTCAACCAAACTTGGTCCAAATGATCCTCTTATAGACCTGACCAAGTGTTGTTATATTTCAGGCCAATAAAAATTCCAAGATGGCCACCCTGGCCTCTGAATAACTGAGACATTTTTAACTTTTACTCAAGTTCCACCATGCAAATTTAAACCATATGTATTCCTAATGATCCTCTCATGGCCCTGACCGAGTTTGTTATTTTTTGGGCAGATTTAAAATCAAGATATCTGCCCTGACCTCTGATTGACAGAGACATTTTTTTGCTTCTTTTCAAGGTCCACCAGGCAGGTTTGAATCAAACATATAGTCCAAATGATTCTCTTATGACTTACTAAGTGTTGTTATTTTTGTGGCCGATTTAAAATCCAAGATGGACACCCTGGCCTCTGTTTGGCTCAGACATTTTCAACATCTTCTCAAATTCCACCAGGCTAATTTCAACCAAACATGGCCCCTGTCATCCTCTCATGGCCATGCATATGTTATTATTTTTGGGGCCAATTGAAAATCCAATTATTACAAGATGATTCTGTTTTAACCATATTGTATTATCATTCGTATGTATTAATATTAATTTTGTTTTAATTATTATTGTAAATACTATCTAAATCTGTAACATGTATGTTTGGTTGTTTAGCCACTGTTCCCACTGAATTTGATAAATCATATGAGAAGGTATGAATTAAAACAAAATAACCATGAAAATGATTTGGACTTAGCTTTTTCTCCACAAGTGTAGACATGCTTTCACAGTTGAAGATATACATGCAGCAAGCTTACAAAAATGAAAACATGCTTGCAGGAAGCTTGCACAGTTGAAGATATGCATGCAGCAAGCTTGCAAAATGAAAACATGCTTGCGGGAAGCTTGCACTGTTGAAGATATGCTTGCAGCAAGCTAGTAAAAATTAAAACATCCTTGCGGGAAGCTTGCACAGTTGAAGATATGCATGCAGCAAGCTTGCGCATGCTTTCACAAATGAAAACATGCATGCGGCAAGCTTGCAGAAGTACTGACTACCTTACGCGAGCTAAATGTTAATTTGGACTTAGCTTTTTCTCCACAAGTGTAGACATGCTTTCACAGTTGAAGATATACATGCAGCAAGCTTACAAAAATGAAAACATGCTTGCAGGAAGCTTGCACAGTTGAAGATATGCATGCAGCAAGCTTGCAAAATGAAAACATGCTTGCGGGAAGCTTGCACTGTTGAAGATATGCTTGCAGCAAGCTAGTAAAAATTAAAACATCCTTGCGGGAAGCTTGCACAGTTGAAGATATGCATGCAGCAAGCTTGCGCATGCTTTCACAAATGAAAACATGCATGCGGCAAGCTTGCAGAAGTACTGACTACCTTACGCGAGCTAAATGTTAGCTTGCAAATAGCTTGCATTGCTTGTACTAGCTTGTAACAACCTTGTAACTACCTTGCAACAACCTAGCCACAAGCATGCATTTTTGTTTGGGATGGGTGGTCTATAAATAGTGAGGTCAACTATCCGCATCTACTGCGCCGAATCACCAGACATGCAAATCGTTTTGGATACACGGGGGGTGTATATATTTATGCACCATTTTAAAATGTTTATTTACTACAGACATAAAACAATTTGTAGTGTATTTCCGATTATGCACTGCTTCGTTGGTGAGAGACATATTTTGTTAAGTATTTCAGTGTTCACATAGAAAATGGTCTTTGAATGCTTAGGTGCGCCGATACACCGGACAGCACTGTAATTTAATGTTTGACGTCCGTGTTTTGGTCTTGCGGTCTTCCACTTTATTTAATTCCCAAATTCCTGTGCATATAAAAACTATGACACAACATTGACATTAATATTATTGATGTAAATATATCCATAACTGCAAAGTGTGTGTGCTTACACACTGAAAACATCCCATGGGCTCATAAATAAACCTGGAATAAATTTCCGTTTGAACGACTGTTTTAACATGGCTGCCGGGATTGACCTTGCCCTTCTGTAAAGTGTATTTTCCTCCAAAACTTGTACGATCGATTGGGTATTTTCTTAGTTAAACGTATCCTAATATTATTTGTACATTATGGCAAATCATTTTATTAATTAATTGAGATAATAACTGTCAAACTGATTACTGTAATATTAGTGTTTTTAAGAACTATATCCTTGTACGTTGAGAACCTGTTTACACATACTGGTTGCTAAGGTCTGATATATCGGTACACAATGTTTGTAAACAACAGTATAAAAATGCTGTTTTTATAATATCCCCTTAGGCCTTTTCATTAAGACTATTTTATATTTAAATTAAACCAAAAAAGCAATTATTGTGTAGTGATAGTCTCGTATTTATGCACATTAGAATGTGTTTGTATTATTAGCTTGAATTCCCAATGTAATTGCAATGCACAATAGCGTGTTTCTGTGTCCAGTATTAATTATCTCAAGATTGTAATGCTTTTGCTATGGGCTAAACTGACGTATTTATAAAAGTTTCTCAGGATTTAGAGTGTGCATTTACAAAGTGTAAATTGCAAACGGAAGCTGGACCAAAAACCAATTACTTTATTTATTGAGCAAGTGTGTGCATAACGTAATTATTAAATGAAATGATATTTATTTTGTAAAGGTAGATCTCTTCCTAGCGTGACGTAATTTCTGATTGGCTGTTATGACGTCACGTGGTACTTAAAAAAAAGTATAAAAGGCTGACGTCAATGGACGTCAACGGTTGTTCTCTCACTCGTCCGCGGTCTGACAAGCAAACATTAAAGACTCTTTACATATCTTAGACATGTCCCCTTGTCCAACTTTCCAACTTTATTACATTGCATACATTTAAATTGACACTGAAATAACTTTTACTTATATTTTTATAGACGGGCTTTCTCCTAACTACGAAGGGAATTCCATCTGAGAATTTTCTCAAAGTCAAATCTAAGACTTAACTAAAAGTTGTCTCAGAAATTTTTTAAAAGTAAATTTAAGAATATTTAGGTGTTCAGAATGTTTTGAGAATATTCTGAAAAAAAATCTGAAAATCTTTATAAATACAGCCCCTGGGCTCCTGGCAAGTCATTTAGTCAAAAGCTAAAAAAATTGAAAAATATCGCAACCACCCGCCTGTACGTCTCCTGGAGGAAAGAACGACCTTCTACACTCAACTGACACGCACTCCAATCTGGGAGACCAACGGATGGAAGGTGGCGATCTATAACTAAGATAAGCAATTAGTATACTACTTAACTCGTGACACCTGTGACTCCCTGGAAGGAACATCCACCCTACGCACTCGAACAGACTAGGTATTCCAACCCGGGGAGAGAACGGTGAAACGACAAAAGTACAACCATATGCCTAAACTAGTTAGCTGATATAAATGCAGCTATAAATTAACAATTGCTCAAAACCTCCCGCCTGTACATCTCTTGAATGGAAGAGCGACCTTAAGCACTCGACCAACAAGCACTCCAACCAGAGAGATCAACGGCGGGACGGTAGCGAGTGATTAATAACTACTAGATATGACAATACTTAAATCGTGACCCCTTGGCGGAACATCCACCCTACGCACTCGACCAGACTATGTATTCCAATCCGAGGGGAGAACGGTGAAACGACACAAGTAAAAGCATATACTTAAACTAGATAGTTGGCATAAAATAAAATTATTAATCAACAATTATTCAAAACCACCCGCCTGTACAACACCCGACCGACAAGCACGCCAACCCCGGGGTTCAACGGCGGGACGGTAGCGAATAATTAATAACCATTGTTAACCTTACTGTAAATATTTATTCAGGTTCTGAAACTCGTGTGTTGCAATTGGTGTATACCACTCCCAAATGTTTTTGTGGCCCTTAAAACAAACAAGATAGGATACCACTAATTACCACTTTCTCTTGCAGCATTCTCACTGGTCCAATCCAGCCAATCGCGAACAAGGAACCTCACATGTAAATAAACTGCACAATTGTGTTTTGCACTCGCACCACGTTTTTATTACTGATGCATGTAACCATGATTGACTAAGGTAAGTCAACTAGAGCAACTGAGGAAATAGCAAGCAGGAAAAACAAGATTGACTTAAAAGACTAACCAAGTAAGCCTACTAAATTATTCTACATTACTAACAGTTACCAACATATAGATACCGTTCATTTCGCCTCAATCATTTCAGTTCTTTATAAAATAATTATTCAGGGGGCGGGACTCAAAAAATTCTTAATTACTTAGCTGTCAACTATACAACTGCTACTAGATACTTTAACCCTATTTTTCTTTCTTTTTCTTTCTTTCTTTCATTGATTGGTAATAAAGTTAAGTATGTCAAGCATTAGGCTTTTTAAACCAATACCTACACTATAAGGGTTCCACCCTTCAAATTAGATAGCCAGATTAGTCTAACTCCCCCTCCGTCATTGTGTTCAATGCTATACAAAGACGGAGGGGGATGGGTGGTCATGATGACCGTTGAATTCACTAGAGTAGGGACGTAAGCCAATAAGTACAACCTTAACACCAAACTAGGATTTACATACAGACTACACGCTCACTGCAACAGTACACAGGATGCTTTGACTAATGATAACAATGCATCCCCCCCCCCCCCCCCCCCCCCCCATTTATTGGCCCAGCACGTGCTCTAATAAGCACAGGCAACACAACCACTAATTTATTTCACCTAATGCATGCTGATATGAATAGACTTAACAAATGGGCCCTGGACTGGGGCATTAAACTATCAGAAACTAAAACTGTCTATATGCTTTTTAATAAAGGCAATAAATCAGATAATCACCAACTTAAATCAGGTGATAAACTAATTCCAAGAGTCAAAAAAGTTAAATTTCTAGGTGTAACTTTTGACTCAAAATTAACCTTTAGTGACCATATCAATGACATAGTCAGGAACTAAAAAAATACTCTAAACTTGTTAAGAGCCATCTCAGGTACCAGTTGGGGAGCGCAAACAGAGGCAATGCTTATGGTTTACAAAGCATGCATACTCTCCAGAATCGATTATGAAGCCCAAGCCTACAGTTGCGCCGCCCCCAAACTGTTACATAAATTAGATGTTATTCAAAACCAAGCTCTTAGAATCATAGCTAAAGTTCCATCAAATACCAGTTGAGTTTAACATTACGCCACTGAAATATCGTCGCAATCTTCAACATCTTAATTATCATCTAAAAATCCACTCTCTTAAACTAGATCACCCAGTTCAGGAACTCACTCCTAACATAGCTAAACCAGGACTAGTATTCAAAACCAATCAAAATCTTAATGATTCTTTCGCCACTAAAGCTAGTAAAATAGAAACAGAAGTAGGTATAGATAACACGCTAGTGGCACTATACCATATCAATCAGCCAGTCGAGTGCCACACACCATATCTAATTAAACAAGCTACGGATTCAACTCCATTTCCACCATTTAAGAAAATCCTGTTCGAAGCCGCAGCCAACGAAAATTACCCTGAGCACATCCATATCTACACGGATGGCTAAAAAAATCCAGATAAAATATCTAAACACTGTAAATTAGTTAAATACGCCAGGCTGTCAGATAACCTATCAGTCTATACAGCAGAACTGACAGCCATCTATGAAGCCCTAATCTGGATTAAAACTAAACAATACTCTAAAAGCGTTATTATTTCAGATAGTCTTAGCTCTATCCAATCACTTCAAACTAATAAATCTACCAGGCCAGATATCCTCGCAGCCATCCACAATAAACTTCATGAACTAAACCAGCTTAATTTAATAGTAGTATTCGAATGGGTCCCAGCTCACGTAGGTATAATTGGCATGGCTGATTATGGAGCCAAAACTGCACTTTCGATCACTAGCAAAATTACAGCACTACCTTTAGGAATATCAGAACTAATGTCAAAAGCAAGAAAACACTACATTAATCAATGGCAGGCCAACTGGGACCTAACAACCAATACATGGCACTATAACATTAAACCACTAGTCAACTCTATCCGACCTAAACACTTAAAGGGACACACCCTAGTTACGGCTAGTTGTTAACCATTACGGCGTTGTTTTTCGCTATTAAACCCATTTTTTCACAAATAAAATTGCACTTTACTTACCGTTTATTATTTAGAATATACATTTCCATTCACCTGAAGTGTTTTTTGGTAATCGTGGTAATCATGGTTTTTGTAATACCACAAAATGCATTTTTCGCATTTCATAAAATGGTAGGGCCTCTGAGAAAAAACCGTTGAGCAGACAAGGTCTAATCTATTTTTAGACGGAATATTTCCATTTCAATGTCACAGACGTTGGTATACCACGTGACCGTTATCATTTTGGTTCGGTTTGTTTTCTCGTGCACGGTTCGCGCAATCAACATCCGATTTGTTGTTGTTCATTTGTGAGATTTTTCTTCACAGTTCGTGAACATTTTCAGTAACAATAAAGTTCAGACAAGTAAGTGTCTCAATACAAAACGTTACAAACCCTTAAAACCAATAATTTTGCTAAGTCTTACGATATCTGGAGAGGGGATACAACCAGGACAGAACAGTTGGAACATGTCCAGGAGAGGTGAAACGAACGCACCCCAAGTCTGTGAAATTTGTCGTGACGTAGGCATTGTTGTGCTTCGAGCGACATCTACCGGTGACATCAGAATACTAACTTTCAAAATTATTTCAAGCAATTGGGACATGGGGATTCCCATGGTATTTATCGATATAAAACCTGTTTTTTTCACTACATTTGATAAAAACGTGATCTAAGTGTGTTACAGGTTTGTAGATTAACCAAATTATAATTTATTTTCGCTGGATGGAACTAGGGTGTGCGGCTTTAAACACTTATGTGGATAAAGTAATTACTAAATTGCGCATAGGTAAATCTTCGCAGCTCAACAGCTGCTCTTTCACCAATAAAAACCCTGACTGTGAGTGTGGCACCCGGGAAGACATGAAACACTATCTACTGGATTGCACGCTACACAACAGCCAGAGAAAACTAATGATAGAATCGATAACTTTTTACTTAACCCTGATAAATATCTAAAACATAAAACCTTCAAAGCAGTATATCAATTCGTCCAGACCACCAAATCAAAACTATAAGTGCCACATACTGCCCGCCTTGCCAGCGTTCGGTTGACGCGGACCACCAACCCGACTGATCGCAGGCAGGATGGGAAACCGTAGCACACCCAACGGGCTCCTGACAGTCATAAAGTTAAAAACTAAAATTAGAAAATGATCGCAACCACCCGCCTGTACGTCTCCCGGAGGGAAGAGCGACCTTCTGCACTCGACCGACATGCACTCCAATCCGGGGGACCAACGGAGGGAAGGTGGCGATCTATAATTAAGATAAGTAATTAATACGCTGCTTAACTCGTGACACCCATGACTCCCTGGATGGAACATCCACCCTACGCACTCGAACAGAACACGTATTCCAACCCGGGGAAAGAACGGTGAAACGACAAAAGTAAAAGCATATACCTAGCCAAATTAGCTGGCACAAATTCAGCAATAAATTAACAATTACTCAAAACCACCCGCCTGTACATCTCTCGGACGGAAGAGCGACCTTAAGCACTCGACCAAACAAGCACTCCAACCCGGGGATCAACGGCGGGATGATAGCGAATGATTTAATAACCGCTAGATATGACAATGCTTGAATCGTGACATCTGTGACCCCCTTGGTGGAACATCCACCCTACGCACTCGAACAGACCACGTATTCCAACCCGGGGGGAGAACAGCGAAACGACAAAAGTAAAAGCATATACTCAGCCAAATTAGCTGGCATAAATTAAGCAATATAAATTAACAATTACTCAAAACCACGCGCCTGTACATCCCTTGGATGGAAGAGCGACCGTAAGCACTCGACCAGACACTCCAACCTGGGGATTAACGGCGGGACGGTAGCGAGTGATTAATAACCATTAGATATGCCAGTGCCATCTAGACCTAACCACGATAACCATATTATTATACTGTAAATATGTTCATATTCTGAAGCTCGTGATTGACAACTGGCATACACCACCCGCTAACGACACATCAGTTGGTAGTTGGTTGTTGTTGTTGGGGGGGGGGGGGGGGGGGGGGTTCTTTTCTTTTCTTTCTCACTAAGACAGGGGGAAGGGGGGGTAACCCAATTGGCTTTCAGCCAATTCGTTTCTTTCTCACTAATTAGACAGCAGATCTCATTTGTCCAATCCAGCCAATCACGGATCAAGAACCCCACTACACCTAACTGTAAATAAAATGTACGAATTTGTCTTTGCACCCGCACCATGTTTTATTTTATTTTTATTACTGATGCATTACATCCTAGCTAACTAAGGTAAGTCAACTAGGGTTCCAGAAGCAAAGACATGCAGGAAAACCGATACCCAACTATCCAGATAGCCTGAAGACAAACCAAGTAAGCCTACTAAAATCCTATATGTAGGGGGCGGGAATCAAAATTCTTCAAACTAAGTACCTAGATTGGTGCATATATGTATACAATTGCTACTTGCCACCGTTAGTTTCGTTTTATTGCATTGGTAATAAAATTAAGCATGCCAAGCACTAGGCTTTTAAACCAATACCTACACTATAAGGGTTTAACCCTTCAAGTTAGATAGCTAGGCTAGTTTAACTCCCCCTCCGTCATTGTATTCAACGCTATACAAGGACGGAGGGGGATGGATGGTCACGAATGACAGTTGAACTCACTAGAATAGGGACTTAAGACAATAGGTACAACCTTAACACAAAACTAGGATTCACACACAGACTACACGCTCACTGCATCAGTACACAGGGTGCATTGACTAATGATAAAATGCACCCGCCCCCATTTAATGGCCCAGCACGTACTCTAATAAGGAACCGGACAAAAGAATACCGTACATAACTGCAATGCACCCGGGGGAAACTGAACAAAAGAATATCGGCCTCCCCCACCCAAACCCCCAATACTTGCTGCTGGAAATAACTTGGTACTTGGTGATGCCTCGACCAGAAGCGGTTAGGCCCTTTATAAGGGCCCTGTGGGCAACCTAGGGAGACACCACAGCATCGTAGAGGTCTAAAGCTACTCTCGATTCACTAATATCAAAACCTATATTAGCTCGGCCATTTACCTTTCGACCGACCGTTCAAAATTGCGCCAAATTCCCTCAATCAAAATTGCGCACCCTTTTCTCTTTGGCATTTAACTGCTCCATTCAAATTCCATAGCACCACCACCACCCCCACCCGCCTGCTACCGATTTGATCGGGCTGCTGGTGCTCCCTTGCACCCGCCAGTGCAGGCGGTCCCTCCTCTCCCCTCCCCCCACCTTTCCTGTCATGGACAGGCGTGCGCTACAACAGCTTGTTCTGAATTGCACGTAAAACCCTATGACATGACATGACATGACGTCAACGGTTGTTCTCTCTCATCCGCGGTCTGATAAGCAAACATTAAAGAGTCTTTACATGTCTTAGACATGTCCCCTTGTCCAACTTTCCAACTTTATTACATTGCATACATTTAAATTGACACTGGAATAACTTTTACTTATATTTTTAAAGTCAAATTTTATTAACTTTACCATCTTTATTTAATTAACTTGTTTTATGGCAGCAATATTTATAAGCAACTGCAAGCTGTTTACATTTATTGGAGATACAGTCCTCACTGGTTTAATATAACTATATCTGAAAGGAAGAGATCTATCAGTCTATATGTTGGAAACTTACCTGTGAACATTAACTTTATTTCCATTTACTCATCACCTTTAAATAAATTTATAATTCTGAAAACTGGAACACTTCATCTTTGTTATGTGTGGATGTTATTTGTATTCTCTGGACTTTGTTAATATCCTTGCGACGCGGCCACAGCAATATATATATATATATATATATATATATATATATATATATATATATATACTTGTGTACAACGTTTTTGTAAGAATTACGCCCTAAAGGTTTTTGTGAGGAAACTACTAATATATACATATACATTGTAATAATGTACAACCACTGACGAACTTAAAATAGATTTTACAAACGTTCATATATGTTTACAAACAATGATACAGTCATTCATCAATGTGTTGAAATCGGAATGAATTAATGAACGAACGAAAAAATGAATGCATGCTAATGTCCGAACCAAATTGTTAACAACTACGAAAAATTACTCTCCTACCTTTAATTGCTGTTAGATTTCCTCCAAAGTTTGTCCAGACACAAATCTTGAAAAACCCATTACAATGACACAGATTCCACATACCAGATGATAACCATGTCACCTATATCGACTTCGCTGAGAGCGCATAGGGAAATAAGCATGTAATTTTGTATCAGCTGCCATTTTGACTTTTTATGGAATATTCTTCAAGAGGGGTGAAAGGATAGGACTTAATCTAACAACGTCATAACATGTTATGATATAAAAGTAAACGTGATGACGTCATATTATTATTTTTTATTATTATTATTATTATTTTAATGATACCACTAGAGATCATCGATTTCATATTAATTGTGTCACATACTTTGGAGGCTTTCACCCCTCTTGAAGAGTATTCCATAAACAAGCAACATGGCAGACGACAGAAAACTGCATGTATTTTTCCCTATGCAATCTCAGCAAAGACAATATCGGCAACATCGTTGCAGTCTCGTGTGTGGAATCTGTATTTTTGTAGTGTGTTTTTTTTTGTTGCGATTTGTGTCTGGACAAATTTTGGAGGAAATCTAACGGCAATTAAAGGTAGGAAAGTAATTTTTTGTAGTTGTTAACAATTTGGTTCGGACAATACAGGTGATGCTCCAGTTCCGGATCACTTCCGGATCACCTGTAGTTACCGATCAGTCTGTCGGTATATTCAATTTTTAGTCATTTCTATGTAAATTTCATTAAACAAATATTCTAACAAACAAATAATACATGTTTCTTGAAATTGTACGTAAAATAACTGTAACAGCATATAGTCTTGGTTTTATTTTGGACGGCGATACATAACCACTATTAAAACTTTACACGAGCAGACGACATGAAAAAAAGAAGACGTTTAAAAAGAGAGATGAAGTTTTTGATGTTTTTCTTTTTATATCCTTTGAAATTTTATAGTACGAGTAGGGGAAACATCTATAGATTGTGTATGACTAGTTTTATAAAAAGTGATGCTGCAAACGACTTACTGTAACTCCTCAAAGGGGACACACTTGATACGTCAGTTACGGATCACTCACAAAACGGAAGTATTTACGTTGTAACTGCCGCTAGATGGGGCGATGAACGCAGGGTTTATCTCAAGACTCAAAAACGTTGAACACAGTGGAATTATTTTCTCCCACCCCCCCCCCCCCCCCCCCCCTTCCTTTATAACTTTATAACAATAATAATGATGATGATAATAATAATAATAATAATTATTATTATTATTATTATTATTATTATTTTTCTTCTTAAACCTCTCTTCATTCGTCATTTTAACCACTAGTTCATAATAATTCGACTCTGTATGTCTCGGGGCCCCATGTCATAGTAGCCCTAGACTGTTCGTCCCATGGCCAGTCATCCTCTACAAAATATTATATTAATCGTTGTAGTTCCACCTATTTTTCTTGTATTATTTTGTTTTCTACAGGTAATGACAATATGTATATAATGTAAAGACACGTATTTTATAAACTGAAACTACGATTTTAAGTGTTCGTCCACTTGTCTCTCACGTTATATTTGTAGGCCTACATGTAATTAGCTATTCGTACAAATACCAGCCGCAGTCATTCACAAATATGGCTAATATAAATAAAATGTAGTTTTTTAAAATTCCATTTTCGTTTAATTCGGGCAAAAATCAGTCTGCCCTGCCCCCTACAAAAATAGGAGCCCGTAGGATCTGTTAGATCGCCAGTCTAGAATCGCTAAAATCGCTGCACACGTGTCTTGTATTTGCACCATAAGACTATTCAGTAATGTTGCCCGCCCTCCTCAGTGTAAGAGCCGTCCACCCCATTGTTTGCTTGCTTGATTGATTGAAAAAGAAAAGAAAAAGGTTTACTGTACAAAGAAAAGAATCGGCACAAGTTTGACATGAGGACCTTTATAAAACCATGCCACCGCCAGTGGTCTGTTTCGCATGTGTCATTGCACGTGCTTTTCGCATACTCTACTACTCGACTGCTCGACTGCTCGACTTTGGGAGAGAGGGGGAAGGGGTCCTCTATTTGGTTTTGTCAACGAAGTGAAAATCTCTTATTCGGCTTAATTATAATTCGCATTTAAACAGTCTGTACCACTATAGGGTGGATTATTTTTTTCAGTGGAATTTTTGTTTTACACAATCGCATTCTGATGCAGGAGAGTCAGTCGGCCACTGATCTGTGCATTCACACGGTCAATCTGAGCTAGCCCTCCTAGCCTTTAGACCGTCATTGAAAATAATTCTGTATTCAGGAGTAGATCCAGGAATTATTTTGTGTGTGTGTGTGTGTGGGGGGGGGGGGAGGGGGGGGGGAGACTAACCAGAAAAGGGCAAATAGAACAACACGTCAAAAATAATAATTAATAATTCACTTTTGTGACTGTTTAGTGTGTGTCACTATATTAATATTTATCATTATTAACAAGGGGTCTAACCGTCCTGCTTCAAAATCATTTGCTTAATTTTAATATTTAAACAGGAGCGGATTATTTCCGGTTAAAAAAAAACCCAACCCCCACCACGTAGATAACCTGTAAGATTTATAATTTCAAATTATAAACATTTACATATTGTTTCGACCCCCCCCCCCCCCCCCCCCCCCCCCCCCACACACACACACCCACCTAAAGCATAATCTGCCCCTGTAGTATGATAAATACTAAACTGTCCCAAAGTTGATATTTTGCTATGTCATTTTCTTTTCTTTTTCAAGCCTTTCCAAAGTTGATATTTTGCTATGTCATTTTTTTCTATTTTCAAGCCTTTGTTCCTTTCACAAAGAAAATGTGACTTTTAAAAGTCATCAATATTCCCTGCGTGTGCTGTAACCTCACCGTGGTGCAGGGGTGTAACATTCTCTTTGAGAAATGGCCAATACAGCACAAAATAGAAGTTTTGAGTAAAATTCAGTATCCGTAAAATTCTGTGATATTTGGTTTTTTTGCACAGTTCTTTACACTGTTTTTGTTTAAGTCTTGAATTTTTATATTGATGTTGATCATCACTTTATTTATTTGCATTACCATAGTTTGACACCCAATAGCCGATGTATTTTTCGTGCTGGGGTGTCGTTAAACATTCATTCATTCATTCATTCAAGTCATCAATATAATAATAATAATAATAATAATATTATTATTATTATTGATATATACGATAATAAATGAAAACAATTATTTATTATTAGTAATAATAATATTATTTATTATTATTATATAATAGAATGCCAGAAATCAAATATAATTCAACGAAAATAATAAGGATCGCGCACCTTTACTTTTGACACACGCCCCGTATATCTGACGTCATCGTTGATTTTCAATCGATTTTAGAAATTGCTAATTAGGGGCGTAATCAGGGGGGTGGGAATCCTATGGAGTTGCAAATGATCATAAAATATGTCCGGCAGGATCCACGAACGTGCTGAAAGTGCTACCATGTTGGAAATGGAAAGATTTCCGCATGTTACCCCATTTTATTGATATATGTATAGAGGGAACCTCACCCTAACCCTAAAACTAAACTAACCCTGACCCTAAAACTAACCCTAACTTAGAGCTGGACGGTATACCGTATATACCGTTCGGTATCGGTATTATGTCAATACCGATTTACCGTACCGAACAAATTTCAAAATACCGAAATTTCGGTATTGAAAAATATTTCTCGGAAAGTACTAATAATATATCTGACGAATGAAAACTGGGTTGGCATAAATCAGACGAGAGCCTTGTGTATGGAGTTTAATTGTATTTAGATGAAATTTGCGGGTGAGCCATAACACAGGCATGCATTTAAAGCCGAGTATACCGAAAATAGCGCTGGATATCGGTATCGTGTCAATACCGAATACCGTACCGATACCGAAGTAAATCAACCCAAAATTACCGATATCGATACCGAACCTCAAATTTCAATACCGCCCAGCTCTACCCTAACTCTAACTTAACCCTAACCCTAAAACTAACCCTAACTCTAAATTAACCCTAACCCTAAAACTAACAATAGGGGGTAACAGTCGGATATTTTACCCAACACTGTTTTTGGTGCCAAATGTTTACCTAAATTTACATTTTATATCACTGTTTATTTATATGGTTGATTATCTTTATTACCAAGAATTTCTTTTAAAGTCATACGCGCGCATGTTGACAGGGTGGGGGGGGGGGGGGGGGGGGGGGGGGGGGGGGGGGGGGGGGGGGGGGGGGGGTGTTAGAGTTTAAAATGGGCAGAATTTTGAAAATAGCAATTAGTAAAAAAGTTAATAGAATAAATTTAAAAAAAAGAAATTAAAAGTTACAAGCCAAAAATAAAAAGAATTGACTGATCGGCCGAATATTTATATAATTTGGAGCATTTTAGAAGGAGTCCAAAATTAAATGAGAGAAAGAAGAGAGGATCGGACTATTTAATAATATTTATAAAAAAAAAGTAATTTCAACATAAAATTTTGAACGCAGATCTAAAAGTTTAAAGTCCGATCGATATGTCCACGTGAGTGGCCTCGTTAAGGCCGTTTGGGTGCACAGCTTCTTAGAGTGGGGCGGTCAATCTTCCAGTACTATTAGGATAGGATCGGACATGTAGAGACTAAACGCGAACAACCGTGGCGTTCTGCAGAAGGGCCGTCATACAAGTCACGAAAAAACAAGTCGACATACTCAACCTGAGAAATGACGTGGAGGAAAGGAATCTCGCTATAAAAGAATCCAACCTGGTGGTGCAGGCTGTCGAAACGAGAAGCGTTCCAGCATTCAATCAGTTCCAATGGCCGCATACATCCCAGTAGAAAACTTCATTTCGCTGACAAAAACAACGAAATGAAGAATCCCCAAGTCGAGCACACGAAAGCACGTGCAGTGTGCACAAGCGAAACAAACACGTCTTACCGTGTTGAGCTCCAGACTTGGAATGAAACACCCCCCATAAAAACCCACACAAAAAACCAACAACTTTGGTCATGTTTGTTTTGGCCGTCAAAACAACGAGGTTGTTCTTCAATAGCTTTTTTGTGGTTGAAGAAAAACAGGAATTAAGTAGCTAGATGGATAGAGTAATCATTCAGCCGTATCGCAATATTATTTTAATCAGAAAGGCATTTAGCATGTAGCTGTAAGACAAAATGTACTCGCCGTCATGTAGCGAAGCGAGCTTTATCCGCCATTTTGGTAGTGGTATATGAAGTTCAAGTATGTGTGATACGGTTTAGGTTGGACCTCTTGCTAGTGGTGTCGTTAAACAAAACAAACTTTAAGTGAAAGTTGATCTATTACGTTTTGCTTGAAAAGATGGTCAATATCTCCACCGTCTTGCTCAGACTTTCTTTACCGTGAGAAAATTGATTTTCTTGTTTCCCAACTTGATTCTTTCCCTTTTAAAAAAAATGTTATATTTCAGGTCTTTTTTTTTTTTTCTTTTTTTTCTTTTTTTTGGGGTGGGTGTGTGTGTGTGTGGGGGGGGGGGAACCTTTTGGAAATATGAATTATGTTAATTTCCAAAATAGCACAAAAAAGTCATAAAAAAAATATATCCTACCAGTTTTGCGTCGATCAGTCGTGTTCGATAGGAACATTTAGGGTCAAATTTATGAAGCCTGTTTTTGACTTGGACGCGTGTAACTACATGTATTTACAATGCTTAAACGCCTGCGTTTAAGATAAATAGGCTTTGTAAATTCGGCCTATAATGTGTATATGCTTTAATCATCAAAAGTTCATCGACGTTTTTCTCGTTCCAACAGATGCACCACGACTGGTATATCAAAGCCCATTGTATGTGCTATCCTGTCTGTGGGATGGTGCATATAAAAGATACCTTGCAGGGGCGTATCTAGACTTTTGAGATGTGTACTCGAGATAATAGCGAAACCACTCAAACAGACATATGGTTGTCCATCAACGCAGACCAGGCGGGCACCAGTCCACTGACTGTGGACGAGTGTTTCCAACTAGGAGTCATCTCCAAGGACACCGCGTTTCCAGATTCATTGGAATGAATGATCTAGTTTTTATATATTGTTTAATAAATCGACATTATAATGCAATGTAGTATTAGTTTGTTATTAGTCCCCCACTGGACACCTAAAACAGCAATCCTAGTATATTAATACATGCCGTGTATCTCGAATAGGTCAAAGTGACCTTGACTCTGACCCTTAACCTACATCTGGGTGTTTTCAGATGTGTTTAGACACAATTTAAAGACATAGTGGCGTATGACGGTGCCAAAAAGTGTGTGTGGGGGGAGCACACTTTTATATTTACACACTTTTACACCATTATAAAGCAAATGTAAAGCAAAATATCTGAAAAGTGGGGGGGGGGGCACATGCCCCCCTTGCTCCCCTCCCCCCACTTCCTACGCCAGTGTGACAATATGACGAAAGTTGTATTGTGTACATAACATAAAGGTTCCACAACGAGTGACGGTTGATTATTGTATTTTTTACACACCCGTTGGTGAGAACACCATGCATTATTTTTGATAACACATGGGTTGTTAACACGAATGTGTATTAACAATTTCATAACATACGACTGGCTGCTCCTAGGTGATGACCAGGTCACCAGTGCCAAGCAGCCAGTGAAAAGCAACACGGTGGAAATAGATTACATTGTGACGTATAGTTAACCTGACAATCATGTGTCTGTGACGTGTAAGTTCGCTACAAATGCAACGGCTGTAAATAACTTTTAGTCCCAAAAGATGTTAAAACCTGGTATTTGCGGATATGTAAGAAATAGAATAATACATTCGTGTCCGTTAGATACTCGTTATTTAAAAACGTATCAAACTCGCTTTCGCTCGTTAGATACATTTTAAAACAACTCGTGAGATAAATGGTATCTAACGGTCACTCATGTATTATTCTCTATTTATTTCACTCTCGTTAATTAAGACATGGGCTTTAGTCTTAGATGATGTTTTGAAAATTAACTAACGTGAGTGATATAAATAAGATAGTCAACCTTCACGAATTGAGAAACTTGTTTCATAAATGAGGGCATTTACATTACATTTCTGTCACCATTCTACAAAAACAAATTTAATTTTTCAAGCTGAACAGAGAAAAATATAGGAATTACAATTGTGACGTCACATTAAAAATACTGTATCACAATACGTTTTTATCCAATCCAAAGCCTCTGAAATGTTTCTCATATGGAGTGTGATAACCTAAACGTTTAATTTCTGCTGCCAGTGGTATCACATAGTGTCAGTGATGAGCGGTTATAGGATAAATAGACTATTCAGGCTGCCTTTGAATATAAATGTACTTGTAATCAAATCATAACCATTTATATATAAGCATTCGCAGGTCACGAACAATACTTGGGTTATTTTTTGTGGGTTTAAAAAAAAAAAAAAAAAAATGCATTTGAATAGTTGAAACTTAGTTTATGTGTACAATTTAAAGGGACATACCCTAGTTTTTAAACATTAAGGGATCTGTTTTACTATTAGAGCCATTTTGGATAGCTGAAATCATACTTTACTTAAATTTTATTGTTTAGATAATCCATTTCCGTAAATTCGAAGTGTTTTTGATCATCCTGGTGCTTTTAATATCACAAAATGCATTTCTCATATTTTTTCAAAACGCACCTGCGTCTGAGAAGTGACAGTTATGGATTCGAGTTTTAGACCATTTTTAGAGGGTATTTCACTATTTCAAAGTCACAGAGTAATGTTTCACGCAATTGTAACTTTATCCAAATGTGTTATAGGTTTGTAGATCAACTAAACTTAGAGTTAAGTTTCATGGGTTAAAACTAGGATCTGTCCCTTTAATTGCATGTAAAATTTGAACACGAGCATATTGTCCTTGATTCCAAGTCATAATGAAGGAAGTGTCTTTCCTGTACGTACAGGTTGAACTCCTTGAGGTGGTCCAGGATATATGCCGGTGACAAAACCATCTCATGAATCTGATAAACTGACCTCCAAAAACAATTTCCCTGTCCAAAACAGCCCTTTTTGACAACTGAAATCATACTTTACTTAGATTTTATTGTTTAGATTATCCATTTCCGTACATTCGAATTGTTTTTGGTCATCCTGGTGTTTTTAATATCACAAAATGCATTTCTCATATTTTTAAAAACGCACGTGCGCCTGAGAAATAACAGTTATGGAGTCGAGGTTTGGTCTATTTTTAGAAGGTATTTCACCATTTCTAAGTCACACACTCATGTTTTACTCAATTGTAACTTTATCCAAATGTGTTACAGGATTGTAGATTAACTAAACTTAGTGTCCCTTTATAAGTATCTTTGTAAATTGTGTGTGCATATTATTGACAGTTGGATAATTGTTCAGGGGTTACTGTTTTGTCTTAGTCGGTGTAGTGGCTCATTGAGCTGCTAAAACCCACTCTTAGTCACTAATACTTCTATTAATTGATAAACCTTAATGAAAACCATTTAACATAATTTGTTACCGGTGATATTGTTGGTTGGGAATAAGATATCATAGAGCCCAGAGTCTGATATGTCATATGTTAGACCAAATTAATTTTTTTAAATGAGCAAAATTGATAAAGCAGGCACATGTTCAGTAAGTTATGCAGGGGGTGGGGTCTAGACTGGCAAGAAGAATTTTTTTTTGAAGAGGGGTGTTTAGACCACGCCACCCCACGCCACAACCTATGTACTCGCGCCTGCAACATTATTGACAAAAAGGCACCAACTTAAAAATTATATAATAACAAGATAATTTATATAACGCAAATAATATTATAGTTTAATTATTATTATTATTATTATTATTATTATTATTATTATTATCAAATACCAGTATATCCAACAGATACTTGTGTTGGTATATCATATGGACAAGTTATACTTATTTGCGAGTACTAATACATGCTTCGAATTATGGAAAATCTTTTCGAGTTACTTTTAAGTGTTAAAACATTTATTATTTGGAACAACACGCAATGAATAAATACCTTGGTTCTGCTCGTGTAATAAGGTCAACAAAATGTGTACATACTCTTGCAAATGATATAAATGGAAAATATTGGAATAAATAGAAAATATTTAAATAAAGAGAGGCAGCAGTATCCTAAGTTAATTAAATAAACCAGAAAGGAAACTGCTTTTCGTTTTGTTTTCATTTATAATTAAATTTTTACGTGTACCACCGAGCTTAAATTTTGATTGTCCAGGAATGCAAGTCCGACACTGGCTTGATATCCTGGTAATCAGACCAGTATTCCTAACGAACGTAAGTCCTAGGACTTGCATTCCTAGGTATATTAGACCTAGGACATGCATTCCTAGGTATATTAGACCTAGGACATGCATTCCTAGGAGATTATGTCCGGGCAGACAACTGTTGCTACGGACGTGCATTCCGTTTACACAGGATCTCCCACTGTCTGATAGGATCGATCCCCGTCGGTGGACCCATTGGGCTATTTCTTGTTCCAACCAGTGCTCCAAAACTGGTGTAACAAAGGCCGTGGTATGTACTATCCTATCTATGGGATGGTGCATATAAAAGATCCCCTGCTGCTAATCGAAAAGAGTAGCCCATGAAGTGGCAACAGCGGGTTTCCTCTCTCAATATTTGTGTGGTCCTTAACTATATGTCTGACGCCATATAACCGTAATACAATGTGTTGAGTGCGTCGTTAAATAAAACATTTCCTTCTTCTTCTTCTTCTTCTTCCCACTGTCTGAAGTTTATTTTTTATAAGTCACCGATAGCGTAAACTTGAAAGTAAGCACATGTATACATGTAATTCTTGTTATCGCTGGCCGTCCTGAACATGCCTCGGGTGCACTCATAATTCCCTGCCTGTTTCTTGACCTGAGAATAGTTTAGCCATTAACAAAGAGTAACTGGACAAAGACGTGAATTAATATACTGATCCGTAAACTAATTAGAGCTTTTCAATTTTAAACATTTTAACATGCAGCAAATATTCTGATAGAATTCAATGTCATGTTTGATCTTATCATATTATTTCAGTTTATGATATTGTTTTGTGCACTGTATGAGTTGTTAATTAAGGTAGATAAAGAGATAGATACTTTTACTGCAGTAGTCCAAGCTAGTGGTATTGCCAGGATCGATCTCCGTTGGTGGGCCCATTAGTCTATTTCTCGCTCTAGCCAGTGCACCACGACTGGTATATCAAATGCCGTGGTGTGTGCTACCCTGTTGTGGTATTGTGCATATAAAAAGACCCCTTGCTGCTAATCGAAACGAGTAGCCCATGAAGTGGCGACAGCGGGTTTCCTCTCTTAATATCTGTGTGGTTTTTAACCATATGTATGACGCCATATAACCGTAAATAAAATGTGTTGAGCGTCGTTAAATAAAACATTCCCTTCCTTCTAAGTGATATTGGATCACATAGCATATATAATAATAATATTAAAGTGCTGTTCCAGATGTATGGTGTATTGGGCTATATCAATCAATATATTATTTAATATGATTAGAAAATTAAAAATATATATATATAAAAAATTTATATACCGGTATATTTTCCATTTTAAAATATTCCCCTGAAAAACAGATCTTAGTGCCCTGCAGGCGATCAATGGAGCCCGTAGTATCAGACCCAAAATTATTCAAAAAATATATAAAATGTATTCTAAAATTGTTGCTAAGGGGACACAACTCATCATGGAGTAGGTCCCGGCCCATATTGGAATAGCTGGCAATGAATCAGCCGATGCCAACGCTAAAAAGAGCCTGCAAGAGCCTACAGTCGGTGTTCCGATAGAACATAATTATAACGAGATTAATTCCATAGCCGAACCACACTTTGGAGCTCTGTGGCAAACAGAATGGGATCACAGAACCAGAGTGTGGCATGCCTATATAAAACCAAAAGCGACCACTCCTGGGCCAGTTTCTTTTAATGTTAAAGTAACTAACATTATTGCAAGACTTAGAATGGGTGTCTCTTCGGCTTTAAATGATTTTAGATTTAAAATTAGAAAAATTAAGTCACCCAATTGTTTAGTATGTCATAAAGTTGAAGATGTAAAACACTGTTTGATCGACTGTACTAAACATGACCAAATTAGACTGAAACTGGTAAATTATTTTATTAAAATGAATTTAGATTTTAATGCATATAATTTGTCAAATCCACCAAAAGAGAATAAAGCTGTAATAGACAGGTTGTTGGTCGCCTTTGTTTACCAATCTAATATTAACATTTAATAAATTCAGGGGACCCCGTGACCCGACCCTAACCATAGCTTAGGCATTGTTAGACTGGTGCAAATATGGCGGGTCGGTGTTTATCAGAAGTTCCCTTTTATATAATAATTTATCATTCAAGGTGGGCCTGGTAACTGCACTCAGTCACTGTTTGCTCCTCCAATACCCCTTGGGTTGGAAGGATGTTACCATCGCCCCTACGGTCCGGTCTTTATTCGCCTCCTCCGGTTGCAATGTCGCGCCTGGCTTGCTTCGAGTATGTAATTTTAATATAATGTACCGGTTTTTAATGATATTTTTAATAAGTAATTGTTGTACATAAATTAAATATAAATTTTTTAATATATTTTTCTACTTGTGGTGTTGGTATTGAAGGATGAATTTGTTTTTACTTCGGGTTGATAATGAGGATTGTTCTCTGGCAGTAACAGCTCCCTACTCGCCGACCGAATACATTGTACAAAACCTTTTTTAATTCTTATTTGGTGTTATATATATTTTTAATTTAATAGTTTACAAGCGTGCTCGTTTTAATTTGTTTTAATTTATTTTATATAGCTTTTAATTTATGGATAATAAAAAGAAATCGGAATTCAATAGAGCGGTGCGCTGCTCCTATCCTAGTTGGTGGAACCTGGTACTATACCCCGTTTGCATCCTCTAGTGTTCTAAATTAAAGAGTGCCAGCGTCTGATGAATGACATAACGTTCTGTTTCTCGTGGTCAACGGAGAGGCGCCTCTGGACTTCGGGATCGTCAGAATAAGTTTTCGCTCTGCCAGGTTCACCGGACGCAAACTTTCCTTCTTCTTACCAATACGCCAACGGATAATGGATCACTCCCCTACAGGGGCGTTGGAAGCAAATTAATATTGGGGAGGCGGATGTCGACCGAGCGAAGCGAGGGAGTGCTAGGGGGGTCCGGGGGGCATGCTCTTCCGAAACAAATTTAAATTCTAGATGCCATTTCCTGCATTCTGCTGCATTTAAGATACAACTTTAGTAGGTATCTCATACATATTTTTGTAGCAAAAGTACTGGTAAAAAAACGTATTTCACCGATAATTTTATGACAATGAAAAAGTTTGTCTGATTTGTATGAGGTCTCACCATCTGTACCCTTTTCTTTGACATATTTGGAAATGTGCAAAATGCAAATACCATTTTACATGTGTGTAAACTGTTTTAGAATGTATTACAAAATAATAAACAAACAACATAGTACAGTCAGTTGTTGCTATTATATGAAGCCAGGGTATTGAATCACCTTATAAAGTGATGAAAACATGGGCCAAGTGACATAACTCAATTTAGCTTTTAAATTATAACTGTCCTCCTACACATCAATACAAGTTACTATATCATTTAGTAGCTTGGCCTGGGCTTTGACTCAAATTACATCATCTAATTAAAATGTTATTAACAAGATAATCACTACATTGCACAGGGTGCTTGTAATGTTTACCCAAATCATGTCCCGATCCCGACCTCACACCCAAAAATTAAAGGTGGGTTGTTTTTTTTGGTCCAAATATTGGGGCGGCGATTGCCGCCCCTGCCGCCCCAGTTCCGACGCCACTGCCCTAGTGGTCCCAACGTTGGATCTGAACCTCTAGGGGACACCAAGACTGGAGGGCACGACGGTTGGGTTGGCTGGGGGGGGGGGGGGGGTACTGGGGGGGGGGTACTGGGTGGGTCGGTGGTATACCACCGGAAATAAGTTAGGTGCCATAGGGCGTTGGCGGTTTCGGCCGTAGGGGGAGTTAGGTATGTCCGGGGGACTGCCTCCCCCCCCTCGGGGCCTCCCCCTGTTTCGGCCACACTGAAGTTCCCAATACGATGGGTGCCCCTACAAACACTTTAAATATTTTGCCGCCACTAAATAAACTTCCTGTGGCCTTGGCCCAACCTCCTGGGTAACTAACCTCCTTCAAAATTTAGGGCTAACTTAGAGAGCTCTGTATGGTATATATATTTTAAGTTTAGAAACCCCTGATCTAAAAATGGCGGTCAAAAAGTATAATTAAAATTTTATTTATTTATTAATATTTTCATTAGAATTGGCGCATCAAAAATATAATTTTAAAAGTCCCAATACCCCCATTGGCTTAATTTCCAAATTGACCTAAGTAATTTCTGCCCCGAATTGGGCCCCTGGCCTCCAGAGGTCGAACCCGGGGTGGACATGCTCGAAATTCGTTTCGGTAATTTCCGTAAGATTTGATCCGTGACGTCAGCGCCATTGTTCATTGCTTCTTGTGTGTTTAATAGAGGATAATAAACGAGTTACCAGTTATTATCAAATTTATGTCCCTCGTGAAATAATTTTCATTTGTCACTCGAAATTTATGTCCCGAGTGAAATAATTTTCAGTTGTCACGAGCTTTAGCGAGTGACAAATGAAAATTATTTCACGCGGGACATAAATTTGATAATAACTGGTACCGAGTTTGTTATTCTATTTATTACCTCAGCTATTTTTTCTCTAAAAGCCTTTATTTTCGACGCACATGCACGAAGGCCAACCTGTATAGGAACGATGTAAACTACTTTACGCACTGTTCTGAGAATTACTATAACGTTGTAATTTAATCACGTTCATAGATAATTTAAAAAAACACAAGTTCTCTTTATTCTGCTTCCAAATCTATAAAGAATTGCATTAAAATGACATTTTGTTATTAATTTAACACCAAAAACAGAGACCCGTAAATGCAAACTATTTAAACTACATGACGTCATTTTGTGTGTTTGTCAAATCGTGATGACGTCATATTTAGTACCGACAAAGTCATTGGTTTGTAAGCGTCAAATTGTCCAATAGTATTGTTCGTTAGACCAATGCAGAATATTTCTCACTGAGAAAATGTGGAAAATATTTCCCTGTTATGAGTGACCGCTGGGGTAATAATTATGGTTAAACGGCGTGTTGTTGGCGGCTATAGCAATACAAGAGCCGATAAATTTAGTCTTCACGCATTTCCTAGTAATGTTGCTGTGAGAAAGCTGTGTGTGAATTTGATTAAAACAAGGTGGAAAGACTGGATAAGAAGAAAATGCCGGAGACCGTTGCGACAGCACACACTTTAGTTTTGATTCGTCCGAACTGGCTTGTCGGCTTAAGCGAGATATGGGAATACCATGAGTTATGGCTTTTAAAAAAGATGCCGTACCAACAATTTTTCTGCGACACAAAACAAATGACAACAAGCCGACGTCATCCACATCGAAACGACCTTGGGGTGCGTCAACGTCCCAAACTGCATTAAGCTTCCAACTCCGGCCAGTTTGTTTTCTCGTGCACGGTTCGTGCAATCAACCAGATCAGATTTGTTGTCGTTTGCATCTCGTTCATTTGTGAGGGTTTTTTTTTTTTTTTACAATTCGAAAACATGTTCATTAACAATAAAGTTCAGACATGTAAGTATCTAAAGTCTAGTCCGTCCCATCATACAATTTAAAAAAAAAAAAACAATTGTGTAAATAAATTAAAAAATAATAATAATTAAAAAAATGCTATTTTTGTATGCAGCTTAGAAAACAGTCGGCTCAGAAATAAATAAATTATAGTAAATTCCATAGTATGAAAGAAGGCGTTCCCTGTGAGACAGACTATAAATACATTAAATTAATTTTACTATATCTTCCCACAGAGAACACCATTTTTCATACTATGAAATGTACTATAAGTTATTTATTTCTGAGCCGACTGTTTTCACAACTGCACACAAAAATAGTATGTTTTTGTTATTTCCAAAACACTTTTACTCTTTTTTTTTTTTTTTACGTCAAATGAAACTGAAATTATTCACAAAAAAACATCTTTATAAGAGGGATGGAACAGACTAAAAGTCGTTTTTGTTTATTTCTTAAAATTACCGATATCGGGTCCACTTGACTAATAATAATAATAATAATAATCTTTATTTAAAGAAGGTTACACAAATAGTAGTGCACTAATCTCCCTTGTGGCCTTCTGTCTATTAAGTATTAAACAATATTACTCAACATATAATGAAATAAACAATGTAATATCAAAACACAACATAATTATTCTTCATTAAAAGCATCGAAACTATAAGGTAAATAAATACGCATGATGCATACATAATTAATACAATTTTGTTTACATATACAAACAAATGTTATCACAACTTGATATAATCATAAACAAATATAGTTTAAACGTACAGACTCCTGAGTAAAGATTTTACTGAACATTACCAAGAGCCAGTGTTGTTGTGAATTTTTTATATTGTCTTTTAAATGAAAGTAAGGATACACTTTTTTTAATAGAATCTGGGATTGTATTCCATGTTTCAACACCGGAATATCTGAAAGAGTTTTTATACAATTCAGTGTTGGGTCTTGGCAATACAAGATTATTATGTGTTGCTCATCTCAGGTTATATTTATTTGAGCCTGATGATGGTATGAAATAATCACTTATACATGTAGGTGTCAGATTGTTCAACGCCTTATATACTAATGTACCTGTATGGTATGTGCAGCTATAATCAAAAGGCAACCACTGTAATTCCTTAAAGAGATCTGCTGAAGGAGTTGGCAGTGGTTTATCAAGGATTAGCCTAGCCGCTCTTTTTTGTAGCTTTATTAATCTGTCAAAGTAAGTTTTATTGCAACGACCCCATGTTACTGACCCATAATCAAATATGGGAAGAATATATGCATTATAGAATAGAGATTTTGATTCTGGGGTGAGAAATTTGCTAATTCGTCGCAAAAGAGCCAGTTTAGATGAAACTTGTGAACAAATGTGATCAACTTGTGTGTTCCAACTAAGATTTTGATCAACACAGAGTCCTAAATGTTTTTGACAATGAGTAGGTGATATAGGGTTATTATTGATATTTAGTTGCAACTGACCAGTTTGGCCCAATTTTTGCTGTGTACCAATTAACATACATGTAGTTTTAGATGGGTTTATAGACATATTATTATTGATAGATTAAGAGTTCACGGCATCTAAGTTTGTTTGTAACGTAGTCTCTATTACTGACAAATGTCTGCCAGATGTGTGTAATGTCGTGTCATCTGCATACATATCTACACTGACATTTTGGGTAGATAATGGAAGATCATTTATAAACATAAGAAATAAAATAGGCCCAATAATAGAACCTTGGGGCACACCAGATACTACACCCAATTCTTTGGAGCTAATATTGTTCATTTGTATACGCTGTTTTCTGTTGTTTAAGTATGACTTAAACCATTCAACTGTACTCGGTGACAGTCGATATACCTGAAGTTTTTGTAGCAAGATTGGGTGATCCACCAAGTCAAATGCTTTGCTCAAATCTAAAAATACAGAACCAATCATGTTTCCTTTATCTAGTTGTTCCAACCACTGGTCTATTAGAGATGTTAGTGCTGTCTGACATGAGTGTTTGTCTCTAAATCCTGACTGAGCATTGTGTAGTAGTTCATATTTGTAAAGATAATCTTTTAATTGTTTTGAGACATGTTTTTCAAATATTTTAGAAATTGTGGGTAAAATAGATATAGGTCTGTAATTATTAGGGTCTTCTTTACATCCACCTTTGTGACATGGCATTACTCTTGCTGTCTTCAGCTTCTGTGGAAAGGTACATGTATCAATACTCATATTAATAATGTATGCTACCGAGGGGGCTATATATTCCTTACATAGTTTTAGTAATTTAGGACCAAGACCATCAACACCTGTTGATTTATTGGAGTCCATTTTATTGATAGTATCAATTACCTGAATATCTGTAATATATCGCAGGCTGAAGGAACTGTGAGTAGGTAATCTCTGGCGGACTAGTTTCTCAAGAGTATCAAATACTAGGTTTTTTTAATTTGTTTTGGGGAGTGATTTTGATATATTTACAAAATGTTGATTTAGATCTTCTAATATTTCCAATGTGTCTGTGGTAGTTTTATTGTTATATATCAATTTTATTGGTACTGGATGTCTGTTGACACATGGCGTAATGCTTTTTAGGTGTTTCCAGAAATAACCAGGATTTTTACTGTCAGAAACTGCATTATTAAAGAAATCCCTTTTGACTTTGTCAATAAGATTTGTTGTCTTGTTTCTCCAGACTTTGTACAGTTCCCAGTTTTTAAACCCATGGTACTTGTCCCTCTTTTGCCTAGCTTGTTTAATTTCTTCAGAATACCATTCAGGTTGGTGCATTCGTTTAACCCTTTTAGTTTTAACTGGGGCATGCTTATCTAGCAGTTCAGTTAGAATTGAGTACAGTTTACTCAATGCATTATCTGGATTACTAATACATTTTATACCACCTAGATCAGACATTGCTAAATCAGAGATAAACTGTTCTTCATTAAATGTTTTATAGCATCGGTAGGTGATAGTTTTATGATTTGTATAGCCTTGTAAATTATTTTCAGATACCCATTTTATTTTACGAGTTATACAGACTGGGTAATTCACTCGTGGAATTCAAGTATTATTTATCGTCTTTTCTGCTACATCACAAGTACTAGAACGTTACTAGAACATCTTATTTGTTACAAAGAATCCACATCTATCAAAGTAGCCATATTAAAAAAAAAATCACCCTACTGACCCCAAACAGGTTTGTTTTTTTTTTTTTTTTTTTTTCCCTTCCTCCTACCTTTGTGCACAAAAGTTCTTGTTCGTAAAACCTAAAAATTAAAAAATACTGGACGTGTGTGTATGTGTGTGTGTGTGTGTGTGCAGTGGCCGATCCAGAAAATCCAGGGTGGGGGGGGGGGGGATCTAGTGACATTAGGTGGAATGCCAAGGAAACTTTGGGGGAGGTTTGGAGGGGGATCGTAAAAAATAAAAATAAAAGAAAACGATTTACAACATAAACATATAATATTAAATGTAGCGCATATACTTATAACATGATGTGTCTGTTCTTTTAGCAAAGGGTTTGAACGAGAGATATTCCATGCTTTATGTATTTGTAGGTTTGGGTGGATTTGTAGAAAATGATAAGTATCCGGAGTTACAAATATTTGTGTTTTCCATTCTGTTTCCTCAAAGTCGAAGACACAATTCTTCACTATTCTTTTCCATATTTGTTTGGGAGGAAATATGGATGTTTTATAGTAGTCATTTAAGAAAATCCATGGGGGGGGGGGGGGGGGGAGATAGTGACATTAGGTGGAATGCCATGGGAACTTTGGGGGAGGTTTGGAGAGGGGTCGTAAAAAAGAAAAATTAATATATAATAAAATTATAACTATAATTTAGGGGCGGGCGGGCCCCTGCCCCCCCCCCTCCCCTAGATTCGCCTCTGGTGTGTGTGTATTAATATACAATGGCAAGCACATTACAAAATCATAGTGGTAAATAAATACAATAAAATGGTGCAAGTCACCTCATCTCTAATTACTATAGTATATAAAACTTGTTATAAATATATGAGGTGCCAATTACTTGTGAATAAAAGTTGTTTTTGTTTAATGAGTTAACTGGTGATTTAACACAAAGTGCGCATGGCAAATTGTAGACAACAACCAGGGGCGTAGCGTGATCTGGACCTGGGGGTGGGGGTGGGGGTAGGGTCGAATATGAACCAAGTGCACCTTTTTCTATTTTGTTTTTGCACCACCCAAAACTCCATATTTATAAACCTGTATGTTTTAGTACTGAAAGCGGACCATTTGCTTCAGCGGGGGGGGGGGGGGGGGTCGTTCGAACCCCCCGAATCCCCCCAGCCTACGCCCCTGTCGCGTTTTTGCTTTTATTTCGTCGCATTGTCGCGTTTTCTCATTGTCGTTCTAACTTTGCGCGACAAAACAAAAAAACGACATTGCACGAAATAGCCACTATAGTTGTGAACACTACACAGGTGACGATTCTTTTTCGCGCGAAATCGTTCAAACTGATCCTGGGTCCTAAATTGTTTTGTGGACCCCGTCGCGTAATACTTGGAAAGAAACTGTGTTTTTGTTTGGCGCTTTTTGGACAAGTTGGATCTGTGTTTAGATTTCGGCACCGTACACAGGCAGGTTTGTTTGTTTATTTTTAGTCAAGATGTCATTAAATGGTGAGTGAACCTTGAAAAAATCTCTCAGCCCAAAGACAATTTTATAGTGGGAAGTACTAATCAAGTTAGGATTAAGATATTTAGTTTTGTTAACCGGAAGGGCGTGGAATTTCTCGAAAAGACAAAATAACAATCGCCATATCGGCACATCACATGCACATATTATTTAGCACAGGGAGTCTGAGGGACATGTAGCGATCATTAGGGTACTTAGTTACGGAAATACTATTCCACATTTTTCAGCTACTATACTTGAAACAAAATAGATTTTTTGGTTAGGCCCTAATCTACAAACCTGTAACACACTTAGATCACGTTTTTATCAAATGGAGTGAAAAAGCAGGTTTTATATCGATAAATACCATGGGAATCCCCATGTCCAAAGTTTTTCGGAGTTGGCTCTGTTGGCAGTATTGTAGGATGTGTTCAACAGTTTCTGCGGCATAATTGTTCACAGGAACAGATTGGAGAGGGGACAAGCTTAATCCTGGCAAGGTGGGACCGCAGTCTACAGTGTTGTGTGTGCAGTGACTCTGAAAATTGTATCTTGTTCCCCTCGACTGAGGTTGTTAATGGGTCTGTTGGATTGAAGTTGGGTGCTCGCTTTGCCATTTTTTCTTTAGGGAGTGTTTAATTATTGTTTGAATTTTTTGTATGAGGATGGTGTTTGGCTTTGATGTCCATTGGAACCATCCTTGGCCAGATGGTCTGCCTTTTCATTGCCTGGTACATTTCAGTGTGAAGGGATCCACTGCAGGATGAGCTTGTTGACTTTTGCTGCAAGTTGATTCCGTGATGTTGTTAGTTGGACAGAAAGTGCGTCTGTGAGCAGTACAACGTTTTGCTTGTTGGTGATTGGCGTATCCTTCAGAACTTATACTGCTTTCTCGAGGGCCTTGATTTCTGCCTTGTAATTTGTACATGCATTCCCAGTCTGGATAGATACATGTATGTTGACTGGGGGCAGATTTGGGATCTTGATGTGGATTCCACCACCCCTCAAAATTATCAGAATTACAGGCAAGAGACAGGAATTGCACCCATGAACATGATTAATTTTGAGGAGTAATGATTTCTAAATTAAATATTTTAAGAGTTAATGTTTTGTGTTTTCAAAATAAATATCCAAATTTAACTAATATGATGGTTGCTTTCAAAGATGAAGAAATGGGCCATTGTATTCTTACACAAGAAAAACACCATGAACACAACATTTACCGATTTCTTATGTATTATATGCATATCATGTTGCAGGGGACAATATTTCGAAATCTGAGGGAACAGGAAGTTGATTCACATGGTTTTTACCTAGGTAACCAATTGTTTGGTTACGTGAATTATATTTGCGTAACCCATGGGTTACCTGATCGGTTACCTCAAAATTACGTTGAAATTAGATTTTAAATACATAGTTTTTAGCTGAAACATAAGTTAAAACAAATACAAAAGAAAACATTTAAAAAAAAAAATATGTCTTTAAAATTAAAGGTACAGTCAACTCAAACAAGAGCCTTATGTGTTGGAAAGATGCATACCCGGACCAACACATACTGACACTTTAACAAATGAAAAACGCGTAATTTTAGAGTTAATTAATAAAAAAACATGATTATTCCTGCTAACTGGGGGCAGCCGTTTTGTTTTTGTGACGTCTGGTGGTATGGCTTGGGGCGAAGTGACGTCAGCTCCGTCCATCTTCTCTATGCACAGTCAACTCAAACAAGAGCCTTATGTGTTGGAAAGATGCATACCCGGACCAACACATACTGACACTTTAACAAATGAAAAACGCGTAATTTTAGAGTTAATTAATAAAAACCCATGATTATTCCTGCTAACTGGGGGCAGCCATTTTGTTTCGTTTTTGTGACGTCCGGTGGTATGGCTTGGGTTGAAGTGACGTCAGCTCCGTCCATCTTCTCTATGCAGTGTAAACAAACGCTCTAATTTACGACAAGGCACTTGTTTCGCTTTTACCAACCTGACTTGTAAAACAACATAAATGACTTGATAGTATAATGAACTATTTTACTAAATATATTTCAGGTTACATCAATAGAATGAAATGCAGTTATAGTATTTTTCTTTTTAAAAAAAAATCCAAAGAAAAAATGCATATTATTAGGCCTATTGGTACATTCGAGCAAAAACTACCACTCATGATACCCAAGTGATACTTTTCTTTTCTTTGGGACGACGTAATTGGTCAGTTTTGTGATTTTAGATTCGAAAGTCTACTTAATCAAGGGTTTTACAGAATGACTTACAGTTATAAAGAAGGGTGGTTGGTAATGTCCATTACGATTTGAGGTGTATCCGTGCTGTTATCACACAATACCCTGTGATCTTCATAAAAGAGCCACGTCTTTTAGTGTGTCTAGCCACCGTGTCTGGGGACCGTCTGAATATACACCTGCCAATCAGGAACCACAGAAAGGCCACGGAAAGAAAAGACCAATTAACCAAGAAAACACTCCGATTATTATTTCAGTATGTGGGTTAATTTATGTACGAAACATAATACAGTTATTTCAACACTTTGATAATGGTGGTTTATTTTGTATTGAAAAATAATATATAATTGGTACTGGCTTAATAGGATGGATGTAATTACAAAACATTGTGATGCATCTGCAAAAAGCAGGTATGTTTTGTTTCTTCAGTTCGAAGACTAATTCCTGACGTGACATGTTAGGTATTACGTAACCACCAGCTCACCAGAGGATGTATTCACTGGGATGGTACAAAATGTTTTTTTTTTTTTTTTTTGTAATCGTTTTTTTTTTAGTCAATTTTAAGAGGACATTTTATAGAACAATTGCAGACAGCCTCGACCTATTCCCAGTTTTAGTTTTTGCATTATGCACATGCATACTGTGCGTAATGGGTGCTAAGGCTTTGAAATATATACATAATCATTTGGAATTCTGAATCATGATAATAGATTTACAGGGTTCCAGCTGCCGTTCGCCATTGTCGCCATTTGGCAAATTATCACAAATTTGGCTATAATCTGGTCAATCAGGCGATACAAAATGGCAATTTATTTTTTTCAACCAATGTTTCCCGCAATTCGGATTATCTTATTTTCCTAATATATATATATATTTTTAATGTCGCCGCCATTCCAAAGAAAATATACGCGCGAAACCCTTGCCCTTAATAAAATAAAATGTGGATGCAGTGAATCGTGAACCAATCAAATCGTTAACAATTCCTCACGAATAAAATCTACATACATGATACAGGGCTCTGTTCGATCGAGTACTTCATTCGTATTAATATATTTATTTCAGTTTGTGTAAGCTCGGTATAACCTATTAAAACGCCAGATATGCGGGTCCACAATTTTTTATTTAAGTTTCCACACCGAATTATATTCTTATGTTTTATCTACCAAGATAATTTGCATTTTGTATCATTGTTTAGGTTTAATTTTAAAACATTGTTCTAGTAAATCAAACGCTCGTTCAAATGGGATCTTTAATCACAGTTATCACGTGGTGACGCTAAGCGTTGCGGGACCGCCAGTGATTACAACACAATGCCGCGACCAACCAAGTACAAACGGGATCGCGATTTGAAATCTCAGGTACAAATAACAGATATGCTTCTACCTGTTCGGGAAGTCCACATGGCTGACACCGACATCAACGAATCAACTGAAACTTGCGCCGCCACTACTGAGGATGAAACTAAATAAAGATAATTATGACGGCATGTACCTGGTTGACGTTTTGACCACCGATAGCGATACTATCGGCGATAGGCTTGTTGATCGTACAAAGATATTAAAACATCCCAACCACAGACTAGGGGCATCCTCTAAGAGACAATTTTCACACAAATGGAATATTGGGGCCTGTTTGATCTTTGTATACAAGAAATATGATGTTCCATCACAGGTAACATAGTTTTCTGACACAAATAAAATTTAAACATACCGGTATACACTTTACCTTGGGTTGTTTTTGTTTCATAATTATAGTTTGTTAACAATCTGAATGGGCCATTTAAAAAGCAGTTCAAGAAAACCTGAAAAGAATCACAAATGTATTGCTCACTAGGACAAATACACCACATGAATTTGAGAATAAATTACACAAATATAAATATTAAAATTTTCAATCCGCTCTTTTGGCTATAAAATTTATATCGTGGCTATAAAAGTAAACATTTGGCTACAACTTTGGCTATTAATGAAAATTTTCCAGCTGGAACCCTGGATTTATGAATAAAGAATTGAAACTGATTTGTTTATGCTCATAAATACTGTTTTATTTAAAACAAGTACACATGTACAATAAGTTTAGTTTTCATCACAGAATAATATGATTTCTCCATGGACACAAACCTGTGAAGTGAATGTAAATTGATATTGTAACAACTATAGTATTGTTATTAAGAATTCTAACTGTAAAATGTCTAATAAAACTCTCACAAAAAAATAATGTCAGTAGGCCTATTTGTAAATCATTTAAACTAAAAAGAAATTAAAAGTGTACCAACCCCATGGCACAGTGTTATCACATTCAGGGTTTAAGCTGGACTTGAAACATTATTAGCAATTTGACTAATTTGACCCAAAAAGATGACCAAATTTAGGCTCTTTTTAAAGTAATTTATTTCTAAACCATAATTTCTGAATGAATATGGGTGTCCATACCCAGTTACTACTTAATGTATCCATCAGTTCTGCCCCATTTTAAAATCCACTATATATATATATGTGTGACAATAAAAAATATTACATGGAACTAAATCACAATTGTCTGCCGAGGCTTACTGCACCCAGTTTATTGCTATTGCTAGGAGTTGTAATGACAGTACATTGTTAAATACTCAGCAAAAATAAAGATAAGAGTTAAACAGTTTAATCAGCGTTTTAATTATCCTCTTTTTTTTTTTTTTTTTTTTTTTTTTTCTTTTTTTTTTTGAAGGGTGTGGTGCCGAGCGGCCGCCCTCCTTTAATTTTCACCCAGCGAGAACACTGCGGCAAGCGGTATTCCATGAACAGTCAATCGAGACATGTCTGCTTTTTCTGCATGCAAGAAATCGTGTGACATCGGCCACATGGAGGAAGCGAAAAGGAACGAGCTATTCTGATTGCCAAAAATAAAGCTGGTTACGGAATCTGATGGAAGTGGCTCAAAACAAGCATGCGCAAAGTAGATGTACAAATAACAAATAGCGAGATTAATACTGCATTAGCGTTTACTCGAAAGTTGTTATTTCCGACTGTCAAGGGGCATAACTTTTGAAATTCTCCCCACTAATTTTAAGATTGTTTCTTTTATATCGCACACACATTCCTGGGCACAATATTTCACGCGAACCGCCGTTCTGTTCGTGTGTCGGTTACACAAAATTAAATTTACACGAACCGCAATCTGGTTACGTCATGACCTGTAAATTAAACTTGCAAACTTCACGATTACAGGACGTTTATTCACGCAGACATACTGCTAGTATTTCGACAAATGTTTTAGGCTGAATTTTAGATACTTGATGCGCAGCAAATTAGTAAACAACGTTATATTTAACAGTTGTAATTTGCAACCAGTGTAAAGTAAATGTTCAGTATAGAGTCGAGCCAAAAGTTTTTTTTTAAATGTGCTCAGACCGCTGGGGACGGCTAAATTATCTGCTGCTATTTTATCTCTAAAGGAATATATGTAGACATAACATTAGATTGCCTATAATTTTACATATGTTAAAAACAGTTAACATAAACAGCAATCCAAAAGTGTCACAAAAATGGAAAAATACTAACATCGCATAATGAGCTTTAAAAAAACAAACATTTGGAACGTCACTGTAGTATAGAAGTACCATTGATAAAGTGAAAGTAGCATAGCCACCGCAAAACGCAAAAAGGAATCCCTCCAAATGATTATGTATATATCTCCTTCTTTAGGTGACAAATCTGATTATTGTAATTGTTTAGTAAAATTATATTAACTTAAAGTAAAGTAGGGCTAGTGAATTTTTAATGTGGCTAGTACATTTTTAAAATCAGTGATCCCATCACTAGTGGATTTTATAAAAAAAATTCTAGAAGCCCTGTCTAAACCATGAACATTCATTTCACAATAGACCGAAAAGACTATTCAAACAATCTTATCCTTATTCAATGTACATTTGTGTATGTGTTAATAACAGGCGAGAACATCCAGAGTTTTTATTTCACCTGCTATGGGTCTTTAAAAAATAAAAGAATGATTTTCTACAGTTTTGTGTGACACATTCATATTTGTTTCAGAACAACAATGCCTCCAGTGCTGGGTGGATCGGCACTATGTCCACAGTGCAGCAAACCTGTGTACTTTGCAGAAGAAATGAGAGTTCTGGGAAAGAAATTTCACAAGCTGTGTGTTAAATGCAGTAAGAACAATGAATCATCTCATACTGTTATAAACTTAATTAATTATGAATTGTGTTTTTCGTTCCAACCAGCAGCGTTTCTGCCAGAATTTGTTTTGGTGTATGGCGCTATGAAATTGAATATTTACAATGTGTACATGTGCTAAATTCAACCGTGCAATCAATAGTGGGTATGGGGGGCCTCCCCCAGAAAGAAAATGGCTTAGGTTTAGGGTAAAGAAAATCATACGAGTCATTAATTTTGCCAAACGGTCAATTTAAAAATTTAAAATCTTCCAAAACATTTGGGTATGGTGCCATACCCATTTTACCCTCCAGCAGAAACCCTGACCAGTGCACCACAACAGGCCAAAGGCTGTGGTATATGCTTTCCTATCTGGGAAACTGCATATAAAAGATTGTTTCGTCTGATGACTACGTGTCAGAATTGCCAAGTATTTCACATCCAATAGCCGATGATTAATTAATCAATATGTGCTCCAGTGGTGTGGTTAAACAAAACAAACTTTAATATAATGAATTGAAGTTAGTAAATCTTAAAATAATATCCAGTACTCTGATTACATGTATATGTATATTTTTTTAGGTCACCTGAGCCGGTTTTGTTCACCGTCGTGTAATGTGCGTCATGCGTAAACATTTTCGACTTCTTCTCCAAAACTACTTCACCAGTTCCAGCCAAATTTTGTGAGAAGCTTTCTTTGGCACACAGAGAAACAAATTTATTAATTTGGTCATTCTGAGGCTTACGGGCAAAGTCCAAAAGGGAAAAATTATTCCTATGTAAAAAAAAAATCAAGCTTCTCAACATGTACAGAAATGATAATAGTCGTCATATTATATGCCCAATAGTCTTCATATATATATATATATATATATATATATATGTCTTATTCAAATTACTGTGCTAGCACAACAAATATGCTATTCAACCTGAGTCATACCTACACACTGCAGAATTCACACACTGCAGAATTCTCTCCCTTGCCGGATATGCGCAATGCTATCCTTGCACGGGCTACCTGTAACTTCATTCTCAATTCTGCAGTCCACCTGTTAACACCTGTTTAAGCTTGGCAAAAAGTTTTCTTTACTTATAATTTTGTGTTTGTTTTTCGGTTGAACTTGACATATGGTTGGTAGTTGGGAATTCTGTGTTGAATTTACTATGTCCGACGCGAGTTTATTAACAGCTAGCGCACAGAAAGTTTGTGCGCGATATGGTTGTCAATTTCCTTTACGACGTAAAGACGATATGGTTGTCAATTTCCTTTGTGAGATCTGCGCCACGTGGTCTCCTGACCAGTGGGTTCGGTTCGGTTCGCAGACTCAGGGTTCGGGTACCAGCAAAATCTTGTCGTCTGCTTCAGCATAAGTCTGTAGACACTCCGAAAAGTGTCCGGAAAGGGGGGAAACACAAGGATGTTTCTTCGTCGACCCGTGTTACGAGTACAGTTACCGATCAGGAGCGCGCCACCCCCCCCCCCCCCCCCCCCCCCCCCAATAATGTTTGTCCCAATATTTGGGGGTGAAGTTAATGGTTGTGTAGAAGAATGCATTTAAACTGTAATTTCTTCAACTTCTTCTCCATAAACTACTTGACCACTTCCAATTTGGTCATTCTGACCCCCATGAGCTACATGTATAAGGAGGAAATTCAACCAAGTTAAAATTTAAATTAAAAAAACCCTGTTCTCTAAACTTCAAATAATTGACCTGCAGCATGTATAGATATAATGGGTCAAGTAAAAAATGTCAGTGATATCCTTGAAATTAGTGACAGCAATCAGCAGTGCTGGCACAAAAATCTTTTGTAAAATTCATCTGCAGCGGCATTTTATTATCATTATCAGGTACTTGTATAAATTTACTTCCTGCATGTAAATTGCCATCGCAGTTTGGTCTGAAGATCGAGGCCCAGGGTTTCTGCCGGAAGGTAAAATGGATATGGAGCCACACCCAAAAGAGCTTGCAGAATTGTTTTTACTTAACCTTTTGACCAAATTAATTACTCTTTATCATTACTGTATGATTTTCTCTCGGGGAGGTCCCTTATACCCCCTGTTGACTGTTGCATTCAATTCTATAGTGCCATACCCAAAAATGTCTTTCTTGCAGAAACACTGAGGCTTGCCAGGCCATCGGATTTCACGGTAACAATCGTTACCGGTAGCGTGTCGGCAAAACCACGGAACCGAAATTTCGTTTCCCATGATTATTATGTCGATTAAAAAAATTAAAATAATAATGTTTCTCATATAAAACTACTGGAGATAGTTTTCAACACAATGACAACACCTGATTCGGATTTTAGTATTCGCCATACTCCTCAGTGTTCGAGTAAACCCGAATCAGAGTTCGACACCGCGCTCAAATCAAACCCGACCCAAAATTGTAATATTGGCCATTTAGTGGCGATTTTGCAGTCGAAGTCGATGCAGTTGATAACGATCTGATATCTGTTAGATGTAGAGTTTGCAGTGACCATTACACATGAGGTGCTTATGAAATTGCCAAAATACGATACAAAAAAAGTTGTGATTTTCGACATCCATCTTCCTATTGTACATGTACAATCAAATAAGCTCCACTATTTCCTGTCTTTTCATTAAGGGCGGAAATGACGTAAACTGTTATATTTATGTAGTTGTCAGTCAGAATAGCATGCGTATGTAATGTGGAGGAGAGGGGAAGGGGCGCGACTGTCAGAAATATTGAGTTTGAAAACGTCTCTTTCCACGGATTTGTGCGTTGGATAATCGGTAGCTTGGGCAGACTCAACTTTTTCAGCCCAGAACTGGCCATAATGCAAACAGATCGGTGTATCTCGATGATGGTGCAAACGGCCAGTTGGGGACTTAGTGATTTTCAGAACTACTGGGCATCATTAAACTTATTAACATATATAATAATCGACAATGATGAACCTCCACATTTAGTTTATTCTAGGACAGACACAAAGCCTCAGAAAGGTGCATCATAATCATCATATAACATTACACTAAACTGACAGAAAAGTCAGTGATAGAGATCGAACAGTTATAAATATATTAAAAAATAAAGATTACTGCTGGCTTAAATATATATATATATTATAAAATATTTAATGTAAAAAACCCAGTCAGTTGTCTGGATTGGAACCTTTATTTGTTGTCATTTAAAATAATAAGTCAGTTGGCAAGATTCGAACATATTACCCAACCTGCATAGCATTTTGACAATCCATTGCATTATGGTATAAGAAAAGGGTTCCCATAACTTGTTTTCATGGAACCTAAAAACAGCTTCCGATGGGTTCCCATGATCTAGGGGCACGGAACCCAAAAAGTGTTTCCCATGAAATTTGAAATCCTATGGCTTGCTTGCATTCTGTTTGCTATTGCATTGTTGTACTTCGAATGGCATACACATGATGATGATCCGTTTTTAAAAAATCAATCCAGAATACGGTATCGAAGAGAAACAGAATATGTAGAAATTCTGTGAGAAAGTGATCTGAATTTTAAAAATATATGTGCATGAAAAAGTAGACCCCAGTTGAACAGATGGTGACAGAACCACTGGCTGCCTGAAAACAAAACCCCAGTGACCACTTAATATAATAGTCATTTATAGTTGAGGGGTTTAGCATTAATATACATAATTTAATTTTATCTTGGTTCAGTGTGAATATACTTGTATTGAGTATATACATGCAGAGCAAGCAAATTACACTGATAATAAGTGCCCAGATTAATTTCTAAGTGAGGAAATTTTCATCACCAAAAAATTGTAATGAAAAATGGAAATATTTTAAAAATTATTATTATGTTAAAAATAGCATTTATTGTTTTCTTTTGGTAGATACCTGCAACAAGCTACTTGATAGCACCACAGTTGCTGACCATGATGACAAACTTTACTGCCGATCTTGCCATGTGAAGAATTTTGGCCCAAAAGGGTATGGCTTTGGTGCAGGTGGAGCGGGCTTGTCCATGGGTTCAGCCTCGAACCAGCAGAATCAGAAGTATGTGAAACTTTACTTTTTTAAAGGCCATGGCATACATGTATAAATATGTACATGTAGCTGCCAACCAATTTTTTATTTTTTTTATAAAGTCTGATGGTCGGTTTTTAAACTATGAAGCATTTAGAATTAAATTTCAAGTACGATTGAACTTCTAAGAATTTGTATCTTTAATGAAAGCAGTTACATTTTTTTATACATAAACAATGTCAGTTATCAAAAATCAACATGTAATAACCATAAAATTACATGTATTTCCATTTAAATTGGGGTTATTTATTAAAACTACAAAAAGATCCAAATAGTGATGTGCGGTTAAACATGGAATCAGTTCAGTTTCGGTTATAGAAGAAAAAAAGTAACTTTACTTTTGGTTTCCAAATATGCCTTTTTTATCCCCACTCATCCGAAAAGGGCAACAAAATGTTTTACAAAATTTCTAGTTGAGTCAGTACTAAAATCCTGGCAACAACTCATATTTTTGCGTTTTGTGACTAGTATTTTATTTTATTTTAATAGACACACAAGCCTGGAACATGATTGTTCTGTAAACTGTTCTTTTTGACCGTTGCAAAGTTTTCTTATTAAAATATCAATAAGAATCGAAACCGAAACTACTCTTTTGTCAAAAACAAAGCCAAATTTCATAACAGCACATCACTAGATGCAAAGAAATGTGCAACATTTTAAAGCAGTCAACAGTACTGCCAACTTCCCAATGCAAATACTGAAATTTCACTTACATATTATCGTCACAAGAGACAGCAGAGTGGAAAACAATCTATAATTTAACATTAGGCATTATCTTTACTCAGGGATTATAATGAGGTCGACTACTATGGGTCAGCTGTTAAGTCTTATTTTGTTTGTTTGAGCAGGAGCAGTTAATCCTTTTTACAGTAGTCCCATACTGTGGGTGACTGGAAGAGAGGACCAAATTCTAGGAGAGTTGTGTTAATTGGCAGTGTTGACAGGGTCTGTTGTGACAAATCTAGATAAGAATAAAAGCACAAATCCTTAAGGACATGACTGAGTCGTTAGCAATTTTTTATGGTATGTAATTTTAAATTTTTCCGTAGTATTTAATATTCCATGAATAAATTACGGTTTTGTTTTTTCTTGTGGTATATCATTTAAAAAATTTGCCCGGTATTTAATGTTTTATTTTGACTTTCAGCCACTTGGCCCAGGCTCAAGCCCTGACAGATTCCGTTGCTGGAGGAAAGCTAGGTGCAGGAAGTGATGTCTGCCCCTCTTGTAATCGAGCCGTGTACTTCGCTGAAAAAATCATTGGAGCTGGCAAAGTAATATATATATTTGTATATATAATTGACTTTTTATAGCATTGCAATGTCAAACATTAACAATTTACAAAATATTCACCTTTTAAAACGTTGTAGTACCTGAAGAGGCTGTCAACAGAGCAGCTCCCTTTAACCTTTAGACTACTGGATTAACTTTTAACAAAAACCACGTTGAGTGGGTACAAGTTTATAATTTTTACTCACATATATTCAGTTAAATGTTTCATAAATACATGAAATAAAGTTCATATATGAATCGGTAAGTATTATTTTCGTGTCTTTTTTTGTAATTTTTATCATTTTAGATCGGCTAATGGTGATTAAAATTAGGCAAAAAATCGAAAAAGTTGCGTTTACTTACGGGCATTTGTGGCCAGCTGTCCAGTATTTATGTCCATTATTTCCGATAACAGTGGTTTTCTGACCAGAATTTTTTTTAAAACCCGAACTACGGTTCATATTGCAATATTTGGTCATTTTCGTTGTTGGTAAAACGATCAAATTTATTATCAAATTAGCTGTCACAATCAGCTATCGATCCCTGAAAATTGCCGCGACGTGCCGCCATTGTTTTCAAGCGAAAATACTTGCCGAAAACCACTTTTTGAACTCAAAATTTCAAGGTATTTTCAGTTGAAAAAATCAAAAAAAAAACCACCATTTTGAAAAAAAATCTTTTTTCTTTAATTATATTTCCGATTCCGGTGAGTGTCATGTGCAAAACGGCGGGAAATATGAATTGGGGAATGCACTGTATACAGTGTACAGTATATCGACTGACGTGACGTCGGGCGAGATATCTCGCCTGCAGTAGTCAGAAGGTTAACCATATATTTATATTAAATGTAGAAAATTGAATTCTAATCTGAACTAATTCACATATTTGATGCACTAGTACTGGTTAAATATAAAATTGGACGGTTTCCCCATGACAGTTATATTTAGATATCCTTGTTCACATAAATCAACAATTTATTACATAATGGCATGCATCACAGACAATTGGCTTTAAAATGTGTAAGCTTGATCCAAAGCTTCTAGAATTTTTATAAAAATCCACTGCCCATGTGATCAGTGATTTAACAAATTAAATAGCCATGATTAAAAATTCTCTAGCCCTACTTTAATAAATATGATTTTACTAACATGAATGATCTTATATAGGTACATGCATGTCGCCCAAAGAGGGAGATAGAGCTTAAAAACCTTTATATTTGGGTAGGTGGGTGGGGCAGGATAATCATATAAATTTACAAAACAGACGTTTTTCACTAGCCGTCTGGTATGACGATAGTAATTACTTACTAGCCCAACCTTCAGGGCATAAAATTTGGCACGAACGAAGTCGTTCATCTGTCGGTTATGCAAAACCAATATGAACATAAACGACCGATTGTTTGTGCAAAAGCTGTAATCGTTCGTCAGAAAATTTAAAAAGACGTGTTATCTATTTAAAATTAAAAAAAAAAAAATTGTATTTATAATAGGACATTTGATGGAGAAAAGCTACTAAATTTGTTCATATTGCATTCCCGTTTAATTACCGTGATCCATTAAAATTTGCATTTGTATCTAACTACTGAAAAAAAATCGTTCGTGTAAACACTAAAACCACACAAACGACATATCGGTTGTCTCTAAAATTCAAATTGTATGCCCTGAACCGTGAATATCACTAGCCCTGGGAGTGGGGCTGCCATAACCTAGAAGCCCTGCTCGATCAAACATGTACAGTGCACTTAATTTCTATCTGACGTATGCAGGGTTGCCAATTGCGAATTTTGAGAGTAGTTAGTAAATGTTATTTTAATTTGGTGAAAGAATTTCATGTAATAATTGATATTTTTTAGACAATAACTGTTGATTTCTGCAATTTATAAAGTTAAATAGACAATTTGGCGCAGTATTTTGCTCACTGGGAGCATATTCATATATGTATGTGAAAAGCAATGCACATAAAATAATATTGTACATTGTTTTCATTATTCACACCTCATGCTTGTGATAGAAAGATCTGTTTATTTATACAATGAACATTTAAAAGGTTACTTGAATCGTTGCTTACTTGTTGAATTAAAAATACCATATAAATTCCCCAACCAACACTTTATTGATAAAGTATAATTTATCAATTTACTACCTGAATTAATAATCTTTGATTTTTGACTGGCATTAGCATTTTTAATTGTGCAATTTTTTCACTCACCTAAGTATTTTATGTGTGTAATTTTTCATTCGCCTGTATTTTTCAAAAACTAAAGTCTGATACCAGACTTCAACGTACTTTAAAATAACAGTTTTAAGCCCCCCCCCCCCCCAATAAAATAAGGGGAGATTATTTAATAAATATTAATCTTTTTATCATTTATACTTGTCATATCATTTATTATCTGTCTTTATTCATATTTTGGGGGCGAGGCGTAACCCAGTGGTAAGGTGCTCGCTTGATGCACGGTTGGTTTGAGATTGATCCCCGTCGGTGGGCCCATTGGGCTATTCGTGCCAGCAGTGTACCACGATAGGCATATCAAAGGTGTGGTATGTGCTATCCTGTCTGAGGTGGTGCATGTAAAAGATCCCTTGCTACTAATAGAAAAATATGGTGGTTTCCTCTCAGACTTAATGTTGAAATTACCAAATGTTAGACATCTAGTAGCTGATAATTAATATATCAATGTGCTCTAGTGGTGTCGTTAAACAAAACAAACTTTTTGTTGTTAATATTTCAGTCTTACCACAAGGCATGTTTCCGGTGTAACCAGTGCAAGAAGTCTCTTGACTCTACTACTATGACCGTCCATGAAAATGATCTGTTTTGCAAAGGTACGATAACTCAGTTGTAGGCTGTATCACACCAAATAAAATCCGATAGACGACCATAATAACATATGGGGCTATAACTGTTACATGCAATGTATCAATCAAAATACACACAACATGTATAAATACTAAAACACCTCACCCTTGAAATAAATCACAGAAAATGGGGGGGGGGGGGGGGGGGGTCAAGCTGCTAGTTTCTGAGATAACAGGAAGCGTCCTACAACAACTGCTGTCCCGCACAAAAATTGACCAGCTTATTTTTATGACATCCCACCTATCTTTCAAGCATCACAGTACGTGGTACACTAACACTGGTTCAAATCAAATCACGGCAAGTTTTTGGTCACATAAAACAACACTTTATTACAACACGTCCTGTCACATATGTCACCAATGGCACTCAAGGAACCATGATGTGCTCTATCAAAAGTTGGGTGCACCTCAAACTTTGACCTGGACGAGATGCTATTTGGTAGAATACTACCTGTAATGATACCAACAACACATGAATATTTGTATGGTACCTAAAATACCAAATTTCCTGATTATGTTCTGTTAATGAAGCTGTGCTGTCTGTATTTCCACCAACTCTGTCAGGTGTGGAGTGGGGGTGGGTCTGAGATGATTTAAACATTTGGAATTGTAGCTGAATTCTGTATAGATGCTACACTGGTGACACTCATTCACACCTGTCAAATCTTCCATCAAGCCAACCTTTTGAGCCTTCCTCACATGATCATGTTCTGGACTCTGTCACTGGCAACACCAAAGGTGAGACGTGCTTAAACCATGTGTTGATAGATCTAAGGTTAGAAATATCTGGTGTCCAGAGTTGTTGCATAGTCTTTTTCCTGGTATTGCTTTTTTATGCACATGTGCTTCTGTTGAGGTTAGATATTAACTTTCTAACAAGACAGAGCGAATCATCCATATTTTCCAATATATATTCCATGTCAAACGTATCACTTTGTTTGCCTTTTTAGCACTGACCCTCTCAGTTTTTAGTGACACTAGTAGGGGACTCCGACACAACATATCAGCCAAACATTTAGACCTATCAGTCAAACGGTTTCCAAGATATAGGTCACCAAAGTTTTACCTAATTCATAAAAAGTGAACCAGGTCATGTTATTAAAAATGTGATAACTTTGCTCCAGATTAAGTTAGGAAGGTCATTGAACTATCATTTTAAAGCTTTTTAGAAGATTTTCCAATGAAATTGAAAGCTAAAAATAATAATACATATTTTCAGATTGACCTTCACCTTCACCTCCATGAAATGAGTAATTGCAGATTTTTTTCAAAAAGTTAATAAAACATAGATATATATGTGTAGAAAAAGTCCCTATGAAGCTGAGGATGTCCACTTCAAGGGTTTCTGAGATAGAGCCACTTATGTACACATGCGTGCTCTGCACTTAACTGAATCACAGTGTTTCACACAACAGCTTGTTAACCAATTGTTAATAGTTCAAGTAAGCTGTTGGCCACCCCGAAGATACTGTTACCAGTATTCATTTCAATTTACATGTATTTTCATGCTTATATCCAATTACGGTTCAAGCACGCTGTCCTGGGCACACACCTCAGCTATTTGGTCTGTCTGTCCAGGACAGTGGGTTAGTTGTTAATTGTTAGTGGTTAGTGAGAGTGAAGAGGGCATAGTGGCCTTACACCCACCCATTGAGTAGTTAAAACTTGCTCTTGATTGGAGCCGGTATCGGGCTGCGAACCCTGTACCTACCAGCTTTAGGTCTGATGGCTTGACCACCACACCACTGAGGCTGGTTGTTTCCAATAATGCTTTTTTAAATCAAAATTATAATGAAACAATGTTATGTAACATACACAATCTTGGAGTCCTTGCTTTCTTCAAACTAGTAAAACAGTAATGACTAATTTAAGATAATTTAATATTTCAACTAACCAAACCACACTTTACAATTTTTACTGCAAACATACACTGAACATTTAGGTTCAGCCTTCCATATTTCTAACCTATTTTCATATGCTTAGGTTTACCTGAATGTGATGGATTAAAATATTGTCAGACACAATCCTGATGTGCTTCCTTCTCTGACAGACTGTACAATCGACCAGCAGGATTAATGGCTGGTTCAACAGGAGTTAAAATGTCATTCACATCAGCCAGTAGTATGTCTGGGCCACGAGTAAAGACAAAGTGGAAGGGCCATGTGGGTGAAGAATGTTCAGTTCTACTTCTTGATTCTCTGGGCCACCACTGTCCACTTCAACAGTCACTGCTTCTCTCCTCAATGTTGTGAAAGAAGAGAACTCACTCACTTCTAGATTAACCAATGATACTGGTCTGAAAACAAATTGAGCTTTTGAGTACCAGTTATGATTTTTGCTTTCTCCAGTCTTGGTTTGAGGGCAGCAGCTTCTTGATGATAGTCTTCAGTATTGGGGAGTTGAAAGGTGGTAGAAGAGATGTTTGTTGATGCAAAATCAAACAGCTGTTGTGGAGGGATAATTTGCTGATCATAAGGCTTTTGCAAGCTAGCTTTTGCCACCAGTCTTTTCACTGTTCCACCAATACCATTACTTGGACCCTATCCATGGGATGTAGCAAAAATGTGTGTTGCTTTGCCATCATTCCAAAAGCCTGTTTGTGGTAGCACAAGTTAATGAAATTATTGCAGTTCTTATATTGTCCTCTACACCCATTTGAGAAGTATATTATCCTTTTCAGTTCTGTGAATCTATTGCATGGACACTTATGGAATAGGTGGACAGCAATGGTGTCAAGAATGCTGCATTCAGAAATTGTGACATAACTTACATGGGATGCTTTTTCCTGGAGTCCACGAAATCTCCAACGACTAGAAAATTTCCAGGCTTCAGCGACTCTTGGGTTTCTCTGAAGAAGGCAGATTGTTGCTTGCCTACAAAATCATAGTGTTCCGGTACCTTAAGATGTCTATCGAATTTATTCATGAAGTCATCGGAACTTATCCACTGCTTACTCTGTCAATCAAGTGTTCATCAAACAACTTGTTTCAATTCCCAAAATCTCCTAATGGGGATCCCATGAGTATATTCTGATAAAGCATTCTATTTAGAAATGAAATAATATGCCAAATACATTACACAATATAGTCTGTTCAGTTTAAAAGTGACACCTGATGTAGATTAGTACTATTAATTGTAGTACACCAAGTGTGACTTTTAAGATTAATGGACTATAGGCTACATTTGGAGTACCCATGAATACATAATTGGCTCTATCTCAGAAACCCTTAAAGTGCTCATCATGAACTTCACAGGGACTGTTCTACACATATATATCTATGTTTTGTGAACTTTTTGAAAAAAATCTGTGATTATTCATTTCAAGGAGATGAGGTCAGTCTGAATATATGTATTATTTTGAAATTTGTTCTTCTTCGAAAAAGCTTTAAAATGATAGTTGAATGTTCTTCCTAGCTTAATCTGGAGCCAAGTTATCACATTTTGAATAACATGACTCGGTCAATTTTTTATGAATTTGATAAAACTTTGGTGATCTACATATATATCTTAAAAACTGCTTGACCGATAGGTTTACATTTTTGGCTGAAAGGTTATTTCCTGGGCCCATACTAGTGTATTAAGTTTCATTGAAATCTGAGAGGGTCAGTGTTTTGGGTGATAGAATTGACATGGAATGACCCTGCTGGGTTACATCAGCATCAGGCCCTCGGGTTTCACGTACATGATCGTTTCTGGTACCGTGTTGGTAAAATAAAGGAACCAAAATTTCGTTTCCCATGGTTATTATATTGAGTACGAATATTACACAAAAATTACTTATATATATATATATATATATATAAAAAACCAGTTTCTGATGGGTTCCCATGATCACATGGCACGGAACAGAAAAAGTGTTTCCCATGGTTATTATATTGAGTACGAATATTACACAAAAATTACTTATATATATATATATATAAAAAAACAGTTTCTGATGGGTTCCCATGATCACATGGCACGGAACAGAAAAAGTGTTTCCCATGGTTATTATATCGAGTACGAATATTACACAAAAATTACTTATATATATATATATATATATATATATAAAAAAACAGTTTCTGATGGGTTCCCATGATCACATGGCATGGAACAGAAAAAGTGTTTCCCATGGTTATTATATCGAGTACGAATATTACACAAAAATTACTTATATATATATATATATAAAAAAACAGTTTCTGATGGGTTCCCATGATCACATGGCACGGAATAGAAAGTGTTTCCCATGGTTATTATATCGAGTACGAATATTACACAAAAATTACTTATATATATATATATATATAAAAAAACAGTTTCTGATGGGTTCCCATGATCACATGGCACGGAACAGAAAAAGTGTTTCCCATGGTTATTATATCGAGTACGAATATTACACAAAAATTATTTATATATATATATATTTAAAAAAACAGTTTCTGATGGGTTCCCATGATCACATGGCACGGAACAGAAAAAGTGTTTCCCATGGTTATTATATCGAGTACGAATATTACACAAAAATTACTTATATATATATATATTTAAAAAACCAGTTTCTGATGGGTTCCCATGATCACATGGCACGGAACAGAAAAAGTGTTTCCCATGGTTATTATATCGGGTACGAATATTACACAAAAATTATTTATATATATATATATTTAAAAAAACAGTTTCTGATGGGTTCCCATGATCACATGGCACGGAACAGAAAAAGTGTTTCCCATGGTTATTATATCGAGTACGAATATTACACAAAAATTATTTATATATATATATATATATATTTAAAAAAACAGTTTCTGATGGGTTCCCATGATCACATGGCACGGAACAGAAAAAGTGTTTCCCATGGTTATTATATCGAGTACGAATATTACACAAAAATTATTTATATATATATATATTTAAAAAACCAGTTTCTGATGGGTTCCCATGATCACATGGCACGGAACAGAAAAAGTGTTTCCCATGGTTATTATATCGAGTACGAATATTACACAAAAATTATTTATATATATATATATATATATTTAAAAAAACAGTTTCTGATGGGTTCCCATGATCACATGGCACGGAACAGAAAAAGTGTTTCCCATGGTTATTATATCGAGTACGAATATTACACAAAAATTATTTATATATATATATATTTAAAAAAACAGTTTCTGATGGGTTCCCATGATCACATGGCACGGAACAGAAAAAGTGTTTCCCATGAAATTTGAAATCCTGTGGCCTCAGCATCTGTTAAACATGCAACATGCATGTTTATTCAATCAGTTGTTAGTGCTTTGCTCTGATTTGACAAAAAGGCGAACTTGTAGTTTTTAATATTGTAATTAACTTCTTCTTTTTTCAATAGTTTCCAGAGTATTATTTCTATTTAAAAATATGCAGCAGTCCAGTGTTAGGCAATAAAGGTTTAGAGACCAGTTACAATAATGTTAGAGAATACTAAATGTGTGGCTGTAATACCATTTATCACTAACCAATAATTATTGTGGCATTTCTTGGAATCCAATGAAAATGTAAACAAATAATGCATCAAATGGACAGTGAAATGTTATTACACTGATATCTCTCACAGGTGGGTGATAACTATTGTAAGTAAAGATTTAGCTTTCAGTATGTTTTTTTTGTTGTATTTTAGCGTGCTATGCAAAGAGCTTTGGACCAAAGGGCTATGGCTTTGCAGGTGGAGCGTATGGTCTGTCGATGGATACTGGCAATCCTTATGAAGTGACCCAAGAGTAAGTTCTCTTTGGCAGTCTCCACAAACTAATCATGAGAGATTTTTGAAGTTTGAACCCCTGCAGTTAACTCTTTCCCTCCCATTCTCGACTGCAGTTGAGATGCACAAAACTAATGTAAAAACCCAAACTTGATTTATAACAGTACATGATAAAACTATACACAAAATTTCAGCTCAGTATCTTGAGACATTTTGAAAAAAAAACATCCAGAAAACTATGACAGACAGACAGACGGACGGACTGACAAGCAGAAGGATGGAGGTGAAACCTATAGTCCCGTCCTGCTGGACCAGTAGGAACTTACTAACCTGAAAAGTGCAATTAAAAAATTAAAATGTGAGATTTTTATGAAATATACAGAAATGGGGGGAACATTTTAGTATCTAAGGCTTCGAAATTCACAACGGCTCCACAGCGTTTGCCATACTGCCTTGTGCCTTTGCCGTGGTGCCTCAGAAATGCCAGTTACTTTACGGCTATGAATAACCGTGCCCTTTTAAATATCTGCCATGGTGCCCCTCTGTGTATGTGTTTAGGTTTTCAAAACTTGACAAGTTAGTGTTTAACCCTAATTGGCGGATCATGTTTTTTTGTTTTTTTTTTTTAAATAAAACATGAACAAATTGATGTTCCTCGGTAGTGTTTGTATATAGTTTTCTAATCTAGTATTATAACTGAAAATCGAATGTAACAAATAATAAGTTACAGTTGAAACATACAGATTTATGAAAAAAACCATGAATTGCCGTGAAAAAAAATATTCCCAAGGCTCAGTTTTGTTTTCAAATTGAAAATGCCTACAAGAAAACGAAGGCTGAAAGAATCGGAAAAACGACGGAAGGAAGAGGGAGACAAATTGCCAAAACTTTTTCAGTTATTTTAATATGCTTATTATCAAACAGACCCATGCTAAAATCACCCAAATTAATTTTTCGCAATTAATTGAAACACTGAAACATGAATTGTTTAATTTTTTTGGTTATTCTTGAATATTCCATTTATTACCCATTCTCAGCAGTTCATATACATTAACAAATGCTGTATGCTCAGTACTTGTTAGAGAAGTAGTCAACAACAAAAATTGTACCATGGCTTCTGGCAATGACCTTCACCTTTGTATGCAAAAAAAACCCCGCAATGACCTGCTATGTGCATGTGACATTTGAGAAATCCTCTTATTGTTTTGTAGAGATCGCACGTGTTGTACAACATAGTTTTTGGAAAGTAAACTACAATGGATGAGATAACTGGATAATTATATGATATATTTTCTCTGTATAGTCCGTCCTACAGTACTTGGCAGCTTGCAATGTAAACCATATAATCGCAACAAACATGTTACCATGCGATCTCGTGGGTCACCAATTACTGTGGTACTTAAGTGCATGGGTTGGTGATTCCAGTTTCAAACAGATTTGTCATACTCATGTCCATTCAACATTCAGGCATGTCTAGGCTGTGTGCAGTCTCTGACAACGCCAGTGATTGAGTCCAGGACTTAAGGCGACAAGTCTTAAAGTGATATCAAGCGGTGGTACAAAAAGAAAACAACCAACTATGGCAAATGATCATTTGAAAAATCAAAGCAACCAAAATAATAATGTGAATTGTTTATTTTGTATACCAAGGCCCGTATTTATCAAAGAACTTAAGTTGGTATTTTATTCTAAATTTTAATTGTATCTATCTGTGATATTTGTATTTTGTGCACAGTCCTTTACACTGTGTTTTTATTTAAGTCGTGAATTTTTATATTGATGTGGTTCATCACTTTATTTCTTTGATTTACCATAGTTTGACACCCAATAGCTGATGTATTTTTCGTGCTGGGGTGTATTGTTAAACATTCATTCATTCGTTTACACAACAAAATACACTCAACGTGTTCGATTGTCATTCTACTATGTTCTAGAATTTGTGGAATCAAGATAGATAACTCCTGTGAATGTTGACAGAATGTTACGAAAACTGGTCGTGTCTCAACTACAGTTGTCAAGAATGATTTTCATGGCAATTTTTCTTACTTTTTTTTGCAATGCCTGAAAATATTAAACTAAAATTTTGTCTATAGCTTTATTATGTACTGTTACAGACCAAGTTTAACTTTCATGACGATTTACTCAATTTTCACAGTTATGGCCTTTGAATTTAGAAGATACGAGAATTTGTTGGATCTGGTAGGAGACATGTATTGCTTTAGCAGTATTCTCAGAATGCTAGTTATTCAAGTATTTAGCATCATGTTTTAATTTAACTCTTGAATTGTTATATTGCTGTTGATTATGACTTAATTGATGCATTTTCCATAGATTGACACCCAATAGCCAATGCATTTTTGGTGCTGGAGTATCATTAAACATTCATTCATTCATTCATGCATTTACTAAACCTTCATGCATTCATTAAACATTCATTCAAGTATTTAGTTTTTCATAGCAAAGTAAATCTTGCTTCCTGGATCACTAAATAAAAGTGATTTTATTTTCAGCAATATTTCTCATCTGGCCCAAGCTCAGGCCGCACCTCTGATGAGGAGTGGGTCCACAAATAATCAAGTGGGGGGCGGTGATATTTGCCCTCGCTGTAAGAGCAAGGTCTACTTTGCCGAGAAAGTCATTGGAGCAGGACAGGTATCTAATTGTTTACAATGAAATGTTTTCTACAGTTTTGATGTTTGATACCAATCTTTTTATCTTTTTGAAATGACCCAACAATTCCTCACCCAAATCACAAGTCATTAACATAGAATAAAGTAGAAATATGATTTTGCGTGCGTGCGCACGTGTGCGTGAATATCAGTGATAGTAATAAGCATAATTTTTCACTAGTACACCGGACAAGTACATCTAGAAATCTACTTATCCACCGATATTTTCACTTTTCCAAATAGGTTGTAAGTTGTTAAGACAATGTGTTTGGTTGCTCAAAATGAAACGGCATCATACATTTTTAATTGTCCACTAGACAACCATTGAGGTACATTGTGTTTGTCCCAACAGATTATTACTTGTCAGGACAAACGGACAAGTGCTTATTTCGAACACTGTATGTATGTCTGCAGATGAGTACTTCATTATGTAAACAAACAAACAAACAAGAAAACGCCAGTACCATATCATCTATTTTGTTTTTCAAATTTTGATTACCTTTATAACCCATATGTCTTCCCTTTGTATATATATACTGACACACAATGGAAATGCAAAACAGATATTTTTCAATATTTTGTTGTGATTAATGAAAAATATATTTATTGGACTTAAAATAACAGTTTATGAGAGGAAGCCATTGATTGGTACTTTTGTCTGGGTTTTAATCCTGGTTTTGTTCTCGTTACACTTACAATAGCAGAAACACACAAAATGGTGTGAAATGCGTTCATATTCCTCGTCACATTAAGAATGCTACAACTCGGAGAAGAACAAAGGGAGCGAGCGTTGGTCATAGTTCAAGGGGGAACTTGGCAAAGCCAAGTTGCTAGGACCTTCAGTCCATCCATCAACTAGTGGACGACTTGTTGAACGTCGTCAACAGACGGGGAGTGTCCGTGATCGACCTCGACCTGGTCAACATCCCATTCCGACTCCACTCCAAGATCGGCAGATTCAACGACACCACCTCCGTGACCAGTTCAGAACTGCGACGATGACAGCAAGCAACACAATAGGACATCATGGAAAGCATATCCATCCGATGACGGTCATCCGTCGACTCAGAGCGGCTGGACTCGGATGCAGATGCCCGTACAACGGTAACATCATGACACCACGACATTGTTCTGCGAGACTACAGTTTGCTCTCCAGAATGGTAATCATCCACCAGCCTTTTACTGGAGCATTGTTTTCTCAGATGAGTCCCGTTTCTCCGTCTCCTTTGCCGATGGAAGAGCACGTGTGTACAGGAGACTCCATGAACGGTACGCTGACGGATGTGTGAGGGAGCGTGATCGGTATAACCGTTATGAACTGGCCCGCCGTTTTACCGGATTTGAATCCGATTGAACACATGTGGGATGAGTTAGGATGTCGTGTACGTCACCACCAGCCACCACTGTGTAACGTCGCTGAGCTTGCACAGGCGTTGCAGGAGGAGTGGAGGAACGTTCCTGTGGCTTATTTGAGATGTTTGTGCCAATCCTTTCCCTGTCGTCTTCACTGACCTTGATATGGGAGGGTTGAACTTTTTGATTACGAATGCAACTCGATTACTGATGATAACTGGCCATGTTTCCATGTGAATGTATCTCATGAATACCAGTCATTAATGTCATATTACATTATCCATCAATTCATTAATAGTTTGTTGTTATTTGCAATGAAAAGTTGTTTTTGCATTTTCATTGTGTGTCAATATATGTTTCTCCCCAATACTGACAAGTGTTTTTAAAAGTTGGGGGTGGCTTTTTTTTTGTTTACTCACTGAGGTCAGTTCTAAGTTCTAACTTTTGCTGAGTGATGGATGGCAAACATGTTTGATATGAAGAGTTCAGGCGCAAAACACGATATAAGCCATTTTCTTTCTAGTTTTTAGTTAAAGCCATTATTGTATGTCAGTAAGGGCTAATCGTAGGCCTGCTGTTTGCAGCAAAACGTGATTGTATTGGGTAAATCCCATTTTTTGTTATCAAAACGTGATATATGCCAATTAAAAAACCCATTTTTACTGAAAAATAAAAATGGATATATCGCGTTTTGCGCCTGAACTCTTCATATATTAAACAGCTTCTAATAAACATGGTCATAATGTAAAGAACTGAGACTATTACAGTCTCCTGATGAATGTAGGGAGAAAATTATGACTGAAATATATTTACATTTAAACATTTTAAACTTTTTTTTGTTCTGTTGGTCATACGCTATATTTCTCGTTCCAGCCAGCGCACCATGACTGGTATATCAAAGGCCGTGGTGTATGCTATTCTGTCTGTGAGATGGTACATATAAAAGATCCCTTTCTGCTAATGAAAAAATGACCAAATGTTTGACATCCAATAGCCGATGATTAATAAATCAATGTGTTCTAGTGGTGTCATTAAACAAAACAAAAGAAAACCTTGATACGCTATAAAAATGTGTATGGCTTCCTTGACATAAATATATTTCACTATTTTCAGACCTGGCACAAACTGTGTTTCAAGTGTTCCATCTGTAACAAAGGACTCGACTCCAGCACAGTTTCTGAGAGGGAAGGAAATGTATTCTGCAAAGGTATGCTTCATAAAGGAAAACATACAGAATGGCTAATGAACCTCAGAAATAAATTAAGCTGAGCATTTCTATCCAGTACTGTGGTGCATTATTCCAGAGATGATCTTAATATTAGTATTTAATGTACATACGAGTAATGGCAATTATACTCTCCCTAAAACATTGTTACCTGTTACACTACCAGCTACTTGAATATATGTATAACCAATATGAAACACAAAGAAAACTATTCATACACGGCTATGAAATCGCTACTAAAGGTTGACCATGGAATCAAAACGTGAAATTGGCAAATCAGTTTTTGCAAGTGGCATGTGCAGCCAAATGATGTCACAATTTACTGTTACATAGGGGTATAGACGATAGCATTAGTGATTGCCTTCAACTCGAGTGCCAAATTTACAAATCCTGTTTATGTCTTGTAAGCATGTAACTACATACATTTACAAGGATTAAACACTTGCGTTTGTAACTACATACATTTACAAGGATTAAACACTTGCGTTTGTAACTGCATACATTTACAAGGATTAAACACTTGCATTTGTAACTGCATACATTTACAAGGATTAAACACTTGCATTTGTAACTGCATACATTTACAAGAATTAAACACTTGCATTTGTAACTACATACATTTACAAGGATTAAACACTTGCGTTTAAGAAAAACAGGCTGCGTAACTTTGGAACAGAGTTTTTCCACAGTGATTCACATTACAATTCCAAAACGTACAGAAGATGAATGCTATTGGATTGCTCACAAGCAAATGCAAACCAGGGAGATGTTACCTGACATATGGGAATTTGCATACCACAACTTGGAGCACTAGTGACAGACAAAGGTCAGGCTGACCCAGATAGATCACCCAGTCCAAGATACATCAAACACTACACACACTACAGGAACAGTACTAGGTGTTGAGAGATGATTGGTAGATCATCCTCCAATGTGTCATCTTTCTTCCCATTTAGCTGGAATAATCAAGGTTTTTTCTCCCTTTTCTTTTCTTCTGAAATTACATGTTTATCATTTGTTAAACTGTCTATATCTATTGGTGGTTTGGGAATACATCTTTGCAACATATAAATGTCATATTTCATTAAACTACCGTTTTAAGATATTTTTTCATTTGTTATGTTTTGTCACAGCTTGCTATGGTAAAAACTTTGGACCAAAAGGATTTGGATATGGACAAGCCATGTCCTACACAGAATAAGCTCCAGGTTTCGCATACAGAGGACACCGTTGACCAAGATGCATGTCGAAGAAATATATCTTCTGCATTTCATGTAATCTAGTATCTGTTTATTTGATTTTTAAATGAATTTTTTCATCATAAATAATTTATAAATACCAGTATAGAACATTCCATGAGAGAAAAGTACCAATTTTTATATCTAATTTCTATGTGAATTGACAGAAATTTGTAGGGATTGTATTTATTCATGTATTAATGTAAATTGAAAATAAAAATAGAACATTAATACTTTGTTCAGCCATACTTTTAATGAAAAATGGTTACAGATCAAATAAACAGATAATCCTGTTACATAATGGAACTCCAGAGAACAATAAAATCTCATGAAAATCATGTATTTGAAGCATAATTTTATATGTATACACAAGGTATTATATAATCTTGATTTTTCATACACAAGATTAATGTTTTTACCATTTTACTATTTTTATTTTATTGTCTTTTGTTATCCCCTTGGACATTAAGGGGCAAACAAGCTTTTGATATGGGCAGTTTTTACATGTAGCTCTGCTGTGATGTTTGTCATCGGAACTCTCGTGATTGTCTGGTGGTCTGTCTGTTACAGGCATGACAATCTTCCGCGGATACATTTTTCTCAATATTTTTAATCTGCTTTCGTGCCGTGCCGTGTTGGGTTACTTCACGCTTTAGACCTCATCCCTCTCCCCCCCCCCCCCCCCCCCCCCCCCAATGGCCAAAGGCCGTGTACTGTCTGCTTTGCGCACAGTTCGCAAAGCTTTCAGCTGATTTCATCAAGTGTCATTGTCATGCCTGCTGTTATCTTATCCATATGCTCCATTTTATTAATGGATCGTTCACAAACTTTGTATTGGCATTCTCTAGGGCAGTTTTTACTAACTAATGGAAAAAGATTTCAAAATACGTTAATTTTTATTAAATTAAGAAATTACAATTGATGTTTAACGTTGAGCATTTCAAAGTGTATCTCCTAGAGTTTGTTTTGAAACTTGGTACAGTGATTCTCTAATGAAAGACAGATATTTTTAAATTATTCAATTGTAACAATTAAAATTGAAGTTTACGGTTAAAAATTTCAGACGAACCAAGGTTTTGATCGAGTTATTCTGAAACTGATATAGCAATTCTCTGGGGCAGTCTGTTCAAACTAATAAAAAAACATTGAACATTTTAAAGTATTACCTTACAGTGTTTTGATTGGGTAATTCTGAAATTGTATATGAATTCTCAGGAAATTTTTACAAATCCGTGGAGAGATACAGGGTGTTTAAGAATTTTAAAATTAAATTCAAAATACTTAAAATGGAAATTTAGCATTGAATATTTCAGTGTTTATCTCAGCAAAAAGTCAATAAATTTAGTAAACCATACATTTAAAAAAATATTATTTTAACTTTTAAAATTTAAAAAATAGTAACTAGCAGATATGCCTAGACAACAGGCCTCTTGTTAGAGATTTGTTATACATGAGTCAGATGATATACTAGTAGTTTAATTCTGGTCTGTTTTATCAAACTATATTATTGTGCATTAAAGTTGTGATATTGTTACATGTATAAAAACTGCCAGACTTAATTTTAGTTAGCATTGTAGAACATTGCATGGAATCTTTTATGTTATTACAGTTAACGTGTGTATTTTTACAGGGTGGGTTTTTTTAGTACTACTACTGTATGTTGTGTTTCGTTTTAACTTCAAATGTTTAATAATGATTTGAGCACACTGATATATCATGCATGTTTGTATCAAATACTTGAAAACTATTAATTATTTTAAATACATTTTACTATTCCTAAATTGCCTGACTTCATCATTTTGCTGCCTTGGTCACCAAATGTAATTCAGTTTGCACCAAACTTAATACATTAGAAACCAATTGCTAATAATAACAGAAATTAATTGGATGGGAATAAATTTCATGAAATGCTATTTTTGGACAGTAGTTGCCTGTGTGACTGGGAAAAATGAAATAATTTCTGTTATAGAAATTCCATGCTGTGCAAATAAAACATACATCATTATTGCGTGCATGGATGGTGTATTTCAGTCTGGATTTGGCCGTTTAGCATATATACCTTACATCAATTTAGTTTTTGTTTTATTTTACCACGACCGGCCTTGGTGGCATCGTGGTTAGGCCATTGGTCTACAGGCTGGTAGGTACTGGGTTTGGATCCCAGTCGAGGCATGGGATTTTTAATCCAGATACCGACTCCAAACCCTGAGTGAGTGCTCTGCAAAGCTCAATGGGTAGGTGTAAACCACTTGCACCGACCAGTGATCCATAACTGGTTCAACAAAGGCCATGGTTTGTGCTATCCTGCCTGTGGGAAGCACAAGTAAAAGATCCCTTGCAGCTAATCGGAAAGAGTAGCCCATGTAGTGGCGACAGAGGTTTTCCTCTGAAAATCTGTGGTCCTTAACCATATGTCTGACGCCATATAACCGTAAATAAAATGTGTTGAGTGAGTCGTTAAATAAAATATTTCTTTCTTTTTCTTTCTTATTTTACCACATATTGTTTTTCTGTCAATTTGTTTATTATATAAAAAAGGTCAAAAATTGGAAACAATGGTTTTTTTGACTAGATTGTAACTTGCACTAGAAACAAAATTGCATATTTATGATCAGTTTGTATTTATATTTTATTTTTCAATAATTACCGTTTTATTTTGTTATTGAAATTTGTCATAATATGATTACTGAGAATGTTTGTTTGATAATTATATTACTGTTGTACCAATTTATTAAGACCACTCTGTGTTGTATGCTTTTTTGACATAATACAAAATAAAATTAAATTTTTTGTGTCATAATCTTGACGTATTACATTTACAAACCTATAATGCTGTACTTCAGTTTCACTATATTGCATAATACTTAGTAGAATCACCATATTCTGGTGTTGTGCTCTTGTTAGTTAATCTTATGATTATGTTTTTAGTAGAATAGAAATATTCCAGTTACATAATACAAAATGTTATGGCTGTTACCTATTTCTCTGTTTGGTTATTTTAAAACTGATTCATTAGCTAGTGATGATGAAACCTTCACCATTAAAACATATGGGTGAAATTTATGGATAAGTACATGTTGTAAATTAAAAATGCTTCACGTCTTTCTGATCATATTGAGAGAGGAGTATCATTTGTCATAATAAATTAGTGTATTTTATTTTTTGCCTTATAGTAATGGTTATATGACTATTGTGTAATAAATATAAGTTTTTGTATCGAAACATTTACATTGAATGAAGTAGAACTAGACTACATTTTCTTTCAAATTCAGAATCATGTACCGGTCCGTTTCTGTGAGTTTCGTGAGTCAGCATGAGTCACAAAACTCTGTGCTTTTCATTTCTTTAGGTTTGAACTACTCAAAATAATTAAATTGGAATGTGAATGTATGAGTTACATGTAATTGTTATGACTCCGAAAGTTCAAGTTTACTTCATGATTCGTAAGGATCATTTTAATGGTTTGGTTTAAATATTCCAGTATTATTCATTCCTCGAAACTACATGTGTCATGATTTTCATAATTGAAAAAAACAACAGTTTAGATACTGAGAAATGGTTTAGGACACCAGTTGCTGCAAATTACAATTCTTGAAGATTTCTGTAATATTACTTTTAAATACGCCTAAGCCCCTGAATAAATACACATGTACATGTACTTCAAAATGTTTTAATTTAATATTTCTTTACAAATGAAACTAGCAGTTATCTAGGTAGGAACCAAACTAAATGAAACTAGCAGTTATCTAGGTAAAACCACACTTGATAGGTTTTATATTTTTGTGCCTTTATTTTTAAAAGTCCAATAATCTTTTGATGTCTTGTTTCACCCTCTGTGTTCTGAAGTTTTGACTGTAAACTAAGATAATATGACCAAAGATAACCACATATGAATAATACTGATTCCTTTATACATGTGTATTGCATGAAACTGGTTGTGATAAAACATTCCATTGTGATGGACATTTTTTTTTTACAAATTTGCTATGTATTTTGGGACCATAGTTGTTAAATTTTGACTGTTTTGTTACATTTTGAAGACTGTTAACTTACAACAACCTGTTTGTTTTAAGTGAGGATTTGTTTTAGAAGTACATAATATTTTATGAAATAATTGTTTTAAGACAGAGGTGTACATGTCAGTCGGGCATTCGGCTAAGTCAGTGTAAGTTACAGTATCATTTTCTGTTCCTAATATATTATTTTGCATAATATTATTATTCATGGTCAGATTTATTTTAAATTTGTATGTTTCAGCATTTGCTTAAAAATTGGTCAGTTTGTTACATGTACATCTTAAAAAATAACTTTAAAAATCCTATTGTCTTAAAAAAAGAATGAGGTACTTGAAAATGCATATTCTATTTGTTGTATTAAGAACTTTAGTGAACTCCCTTTGCATGCTTTAATAATATTATAAGTGTTAAAATACTTGAAACCTTGTTTCCGTTTTCATATTTTTCACTTTGCGTCGTGAATCAAAAAAGTTAAAAACATATCGACACTAAAATGTTGCATGTTAATGGAATTCCATTTTTGAACAAACACCAGGGAACATTTTGTCAGTATTGTGCGATTCACGTTGTGTGTTTGAGTGATTGCTTCACATTTATTAAACATTAAATAATATCTAATCAATTTTAAAAAGTTTGAAAACAGAATGTTCTTTGAATATTTACCTGTCCAATGACCTACATGATGATCTGTATGTTCAGTTCTACCAGTCAGTATTTCTGACATAGCCCGAGTAGTGTGTGTATTAGTGGTGAAATATTTGTTATAGACGAACTCAAATATGATCAATGTAACGGTAATGGTATTGTTGTATTAGAGCGAGAATCTTTGCCAATCGTGTGGTAGGCAACAATTCCGTGTTTTCGCTATACAGTTATCTCTGACTGGAGAGAGTGTTCATAACATCCAAATATCCTTGTAGCTCTTGAATGGCAGACTATGGCTAGTCTCGCAGTACCTGCACACATCTTGTCTCACAAATTGTGTTTTAGCACAATAGTGCAATTCTTTCAGATGGTGGAGTAGGTTAGACGATGTATCAGTGTATTCCAACTTGATCGAACTGATATTTTTAAACCCCATAATTTCGACTGGTATGTTTTTTAAATTAATGCCAAACATTTATATTTTGCTGGCATCCGTAGTGATTTTACATATTGTTAGTGGTCGTTTCCAAAAAATATTCAAATGCCAGTTTACTATTTGAATATATGCTATTCTTCAGTTTCCATAAAATTTGAACATCTGTTTTAACTGTAAAAATCTTTTGAAAGAGATAAAAATTATATTTATTAGGGTGGCTTCAACCTTTCATCATCAGTAAAATTAGTGGTTGGGTCTCTCTCTAATTTTTAGGTGAGACTTCTAGTCATTATTTTCTAAAACTTTTGAAATATATTTCTACAGACTTAATCACTTAATTAACATAGTAAAGCATTGCAATATCAAGTTATTTAAGTGTGTTTGTCATAATATGTGATATATTAGCATCTTGTCATTAGTTTATAAAATGGTAATCTGTGTAGAATCTCAGCTCTCTTATTTTATGTACTCTTTAATGTACTGGTTTTGTTATTTGTGGAGTATATGTATGTACTGCTTAGTGCATTGGTTTTGTTATTTGTGTATTATGTGCTGCTTAGTGTATTGGTTTTGTTATTTGTATAGTACATGTATGTACTGCTTAGTGCATTGGTTTTGTTATTTGTGTATTATGTACTGCTTGGTGTACTGATTTTGTTGTCAACATATAGTGTTCATTTTGGTTTTTAGAAATGTATTTATTATTGTTTATGTGAGATCTTTTAATAACACTTGAGTGAAGTCAGCCTTGTTACGGTAACAGCAAACCAAATACAACAATGCCCAAGGGGGGGCATGACTTTTTATGAACAAATGAAACGCTATACAAATTAAACCCCGAGATGTGTGTGCTATTTTCTGGAGTAAAAAAAAGAAAGAAAACAAGTCACAGTCACAGGCGGGCAACTGAGGGCAACCCTCTGGAGGGTACAGCCCTGTATTGTTAGTTATTCCAAAAATAGCCACATAAGAGGTGATGGAGGTTAGGGTGACCCAGGAGCTTTGGGCAACATCATCATTTAACCCATTTGAGGATTAAATTTTATTAAAGTATTAAAGCCTTTTATAAGTACTTAATAAATTGGTGAACAAAACTAAAACATTTTAACTTCTTAATCCAATAAAATATTTGTCAAATTTATGACGAGTTAATGGGTGAATGAATGTTTAACAAGAGCATGAGATAGTTGAATAATTTAACTTCATGCAATAAAAATTAGCAAATTTATGGGGAGTTGAATAATTTACCCCTTACCATATACCGTTGCAACAGCTGGTGGGAAGTATCCAAATATTTATTATATGGGTGGTGGCTAATATTACTGAAATAATGACGGATTAATTAATAGGTGGTGGGGTTATATTACATTGTTTCGAACTCTTCCAAGTGTAAATGTGAATGGTTGTGATCAGTATTGAATTGGATTAAAACAGACTGCCATGATGGATTAAGAGTAAGACATGGACTCCGATTCTGGTAACAGCAAGAAAGCAGTTATTAGAATTATGCAAAGCTTTTGTCAGTATCATTTATTATTTTAAAATACATTGCATTTATGTAACTGTAATTATATTATATTAGGAAGCAAAATTTGTTTGAAGAAAAAAGTTCCATTTCCTTTGGATATTAGTATATTTGTTAGCGTAATATAAGAAATGTATGCTTTAAAACGTGATGTGATTTTGATATCAAAAAGTGAGAAAATAAAACAAATTTTGCTGTAATGTTTTATTATTTTTATTATTAATAGTACTAGTAGTAGTAATATCATTATTCTGCCTATTGACACTTAAAATCATTGTATATGTGGCGTAACTCTTCCGCGTTCAGGGAAGACTAGTACTATTGGTGTCCACGTTCAGGGAAGACTAGTACTATTGGTGTCCGCATTTAGGGAAGACTAGTACTGTTGGTGTCCGCATTCAGGGAAGACTAGTACTACTGGTGTCTGCATTTTGGGAAGACTAGTACTATTGATGTCCGTGTTACGGGAAGACTAGTACTACTGGTGTCCACGTTCAGGGAAGACTAGTACTATTGGTGTCTGTGTTCAGGGAAGACTAGTACTACTGGTGTCTTCGTTCATGTAAGACTTGTACTATTAGTGTCCGCATTCAGGGAAGACTTACTACTGGTGTCTTCGTTCATGGAAGACTAGTACTATTGGTGTCTTCGTTCATGGAAGACTAGTACTATTGGTGTCTTCGTTCATGGAAGACTAGTACTGTTGGTGTCCGCATTCAGGGAAGACTAGTACTACTGGTGTCTGCATTTTGGGAAGACTAGTACTATTGATGTCCGTGTTACGGGAAGACTAGTACTACTGGTGTCCACGTTCAGGGAAGACTAGTACTATTGGTGTCTGTGTTCAGGGAAGACTAGTACTACTGGTGTCTTCGTTCATGTAAGACTTGTACTATTAGTGTCCGCATTCAGGGAAGACTTACTACTGGTGTCTTCGTTCATGGAAGACTAGTACTATTGGTGTCTTCGTTCATGGAAGACTAGTACTATTGGTGTCTTCGTTCATGGAAGACTAGTACTATTGGTGTCCACGTTCAGGGAAGACTAGTACTACTGATGTCTTTGTTTAGGGAAGACTAGTACTATTGGTGTCTGCATTCAGGGAAGACTAGTACTACTGATGTCTTTGTTCAGGGAAGACTTGTACTATTGGTGTCCACATTCTGGGAAGCCTAGTGCTATTGGTGTCCGCATTGAAAGAAAACTAGTACTACTTGTCCTAGTTCAGGGAAGACTAGTACTACTGGAGTCCACATTCAAAGAAAACTAGTACTACTGGTGTCCACGTTCAGGGAAGACTAGTACTACTGGTGTCCACGTTCAGGGAAGACTGGTACTATTGGTGTCCGCATTGAGGGAAGACTAGTACTAGTGATGTCCGCATTCAGGGAAGACTAGTACTACTGATGCCTTTGTTCAGGGAAGACTAGTACTATTGGTGTCCGCATTCTGGGAAGACTAGTGCTATTGGTGTCCGCATTCAGGGAAGACTACTATTGGTGTCCGCATTCAGGGAAGACAGTACTATTGGTGTCCGCTTTCAGGGAAGACTAGTACTACTGATGTCTTTGTTCAGGGAAGACTAGTACTATTGGTGTCCGCATTCAGGGAAGACAGTACTATTGGTGTCCGCATTCAGGGAAGACTAGTACTACTGATGTCTTTGTTCAGGGAAGACTAGTTATATTGGTGTCTGCATTCTGGGAAGACTAGTGCTATTGGTGTCCGCATTGAAAGAAAACTAGTACTACTTCGTCTTAGTTAAGGGAAGACTAGTACTATTGGTGTCCACGTTCAGGGAAGACTAGTACTACTGGTGTCCGCATTCAGGGAAGACTAGTACTATTGGTGTCTTCGTTCAGGGAAGACTAGTACTATTGGTGTCCGCATTCAGGGAAGACTTGTACTATTGGTATCTTCGTTCAGGGAAGACTAGTACTATTGGTGTCCGCATTCAGGGAAGACTTGTACTATTGGTATCTTCGTTCAGGGAAGACTAGTACTATTGGTGTCCGCATTCAGGGAAGACTTGTACTATTGGTATCTTAGTTCAGGGAAGACTAGTACTATTGGTGTCCGCGTTCAGGGAAGACTTGTACTATTGGTGTCCGCGTTTAGGCAAGACTAGTACTATTGGTGTCCGCGTTCAGGGAAGACTAGTACTACTGGTGTCTGCGTTCAGGGAAGACTAGTACTACTGGTGTCTGTGCGTTCAAGGATGACTAGTACTACTGGTGTCCGCGTTCAGGGAAGACTAGTATTACTGGTGTCCGCGTTCAGGGAAGACTAGTACTACTGGTGTCCGCTTTCATGGAAGACTAGTACTACTGGTGTCCGCGTTCACGGAAGACTAGTACTACTCTAGCCCCCTAATAATTCTGAATAAAAAATATTTGTAGTAAATCTTGAGGCAGAGATTAATTTGACTTGTAGAATGCCGAAAATTGCATTTCAGGATATTTTATGGGGGAGCATACCCTCGAACCCCCTAGAAACTTTGTTTTGCGCCCTCGATCTCAGTGAGCTACTCACCCCTTCCGCCTTGCCTATAGTTATCAATAAATAATCATAATCAGTCGTCGTGAATGCTTCAAATAAGGGTTATATTTTTTTGCGCCCCCCCCCCCCCCCCCAGTAATGATTAAAAGGAGACGGTTAACATTTTATATTTTATACACCACCATCCATAGGATAAAATAAGGAACATGCAAACTCCCCAAAATATATTTTAATACACAGTATAGAGAGAGAGAGAGAGAGAGAGAGAGAGAGAGAGAGAGAGAGAGAGCGTGCGTTTGAACTAGAGTACCCCTATCCATATACATGTCATATATGCAGAGCCGAACCTGACCTAAAATAAATTAGGTTGCAGTTTTTAACCAGTATCGGATCTTCCCATATAAACAAAGGTACTTTTAAACTAAAAGGACCCCCCCCCCCCCCCCCCCCACCACGTATTTATCAAGGAGTGTCAACTGTCCCCTTACCGTACGTTAAAAAGACCATGTGCAGAGGAGAAGCTATTTAAAGTTGATAACCTTTGCTAATTGCTGTCAAAGACGTGCTTATTATCTCATAATTGACATTGGATTCTATTACAGAAAACGCCTCAAACAATTTGCTGGGTTGTCGTTAAATAGTCATTCAATACATTTGATTAAAAAAAAAAAATCATGAAATGATATCAACAATAATAAAACACTTAACAAAATGCCACATGAAGTGACTGGCATGAATAAAATTAATGTATCTCGGAGAACCAGACGTGAAAATCGGCATTTAATACTGCTTGTCACGACTGCATTCCATCAACGGAATCATTGTGTTTGCACCCTTTGTGTTCCGTCTTTGTGTTGATTAAGTAAAATCCGTATTGTAGATGACTGTGTAAATACCACTGATTAATACAGTTTCCCTCATTTAACCACAACGGTGATTATTGCCAGCGTCTATCAGTATTAAATTCCACACGCACACTTCGTTTTCAAGTAAACCTAAATGATAGAGAATACTAGCTACAGGGTCGTACGTAGGCGTATGGACTACCATTTTTACGGGGTGGGTGGGTGTGCAAGCTGATTTTTGCCCGAATTAAACGAAAATACCAGAATCTGGATAACAACATTTATTCATATTACTATTACTGCCAAACAGCTAAGGAATAACTATACATTTTTACATGGATCACAACAAATATTGTTGGCAGAATGATGAAAATACATGGTGAAAAGGTTGTACGCTCGCTCATTTTTGCCCGAATAACTATAATTTTGCCTGAATTTGACAATTTGCTCCAGCCCTGGGGGGCGGGGGGGGGGGGGGGGGGGGGGGGGGGGGGGGGGGTATGTTGCCCCCTGTGCTTATGGGGTCGCACCTAGTCGAAATATACTGGTGGTGTAGGGATTTGTGTATTAGTAACACATGAATCCTGGCACAGTAATTTAGTCTCTTCTCCAGCCTTTGAATGAGCAGTCTCAGTTTACTGTTTGGATTAAAGTGCCTTCAAGACATCATCCCCTGCGCGTGCTGTAACCTCACCGTGGTGCAGGGGTGTAACATTCTCTTTGAGAATGGCCAATACAGCACAAATTGAAGTTTAGAGTAAAATTCGGTGTCCGTAAAATTCTGTGATATTTGTATTTGTATTTTTGCACAGTTCTTTACACTGTTTTTGTTTAAACCTTGAATTTTTATATTGATGTTGATCATCACTTTATTTATTTGCATTACCATAGTTTGACACCCAATAGCCAATGTATTTTTCGTGCTGGGGTGTCGTTAAACATTCATTCATTCATTCATTCAAGACATCATATTTTATTTGTAATTTACTAATTGCTATTCCAGATTCTGTCCATTCCCACCTTACCCCCATCCGCTCTTCTATTTCGGACAGTCACTGGCGAGGTCAGAGGTTATGCCCAGGATGGACGTGCCTGAACCTTCTGTGGATATGGGTAAGTTAATAGTTTCACTTCACTAACCTTCAAACGTTTATTGTAAATCATTAAAACAAATAATACATTATTTTTTGCTATTATTACAGAGGAATATTGGTAAAAAATGAGACAGTCCGTTGTCATAGAATGAATGGATTTATGAATGAATACAAGAGTAGACGGATGAGAATCGGCACATATTGAATCGGTATTGAAAGCGGGAAGGATATCCATGTATATAATTACACACACACGCACACACGCACGCAGGCACGCACTATTTTACTGTTTGAGGGTTTTTAAGAGATGTACGCCCAGATGTATTAAAAATGCCATTGTCTTGAACCCTGCAGCTGTTTGTCATCATTTGCTACAAACTTAAAGCCGTGACAATATTTAATATATATTATTGTAGAAAACAAAATAACTTCTTTTAAAAAAAACCTAACATTTTTGTTATAGCCCACTTCTCAAACTTAAATTTTCTCTCTGCCGTATTTTAATTATTGATCATTTCGATATTAATATCAGTCAGTGTCATAATGAATAAAACTGTTGTGAGTGACATCGCATCATTGCTACGACGTATTAAAAACAGACATGAGGTATAGTGGCATAACTCTTTAAAACTCTATCCTGTTGAAGGATACTCGTTGTGGAAACTTGCAGTGTCTTGTCTAGAGTATTCATTTCTAGGTTATCCTCATGTCTACAGAAAATTAATATTATGCTTACGATGATGATAACTAGTTTAACGTGCCCATATACCACTAGGGTTTCGAACACGCCCATCCCGAGTCCGACCTCCGATAAGATCGGTGGCCTGACTCGGGACGAAAGGGGGGGGGGGGGGGGGGGGGGGGGGGGGAGGGATTTTAGTGGTGGTAGAAACTGGGCAGAATTTTGAAAATAGCAATGAGTAAAGAAGTTAATAGATAAAAAAATAAAAAGGTTACAAGCCAAAAATAAAAAAGAATTGACTGCTCGGTCGAATATTTATATAATTTGGAGCATTTTAGAAGGACAGTCCAAAATTAAATAAGAGAAAGAAGAGAGGATCGGACTATTTAATAATATTTAAAAAAAAGAAGTAATTTCGACATAAAATTTTGAACGCAGATCTAAAAGTTTAAAGTCCGATCGATATGTCCACGCGAGTGGCCTCGTTAAGGCCGTTTGGGTGCACATCATCTACGGGGAGGTGGTGTTGTTCCTCTCCTCAAAGTGAGGCACCAGTTTCCTGTAGCTGTGGGTGCTAAGGCAGTGGACCATCTGTGGGTACTGGGCGCCGGTGACGATCTTCATGATTCTGTCGATGGTGTTGTTATCCATGTCATGGCTGAGGAATCCCTGTCGGTAAAGATCATCCCGGCGCGACGTCACTACTATAGCTTCCACTCCCCGTAGTTTGACCGTGTGGATGGCGACCTGGAGGCCATCGGGAAACGTCTTGAAGTTTTCTTCGTAGACCCCGCCTGGCAGTCTGTCGGGGTCCGTGACGTCTCCCACCAAGTACTTAGAGTACTGGCCTTTAATTTTCCGCGCTGCCACTCTCCAGTCACCCGAAGAGGAAGTAGAAGGCCGCGTCTTGGCTGGTTGGTCCTCCGGGGGGGGGGGGGGGGGGGGGGGTCACGGCCTTCCTCTTGACAGCCCCAACATCCAGAGTCGCCGTCGCGGAGTCCCCCGTGGGTGGGGGTCTCGACGCAGACGAACGACGAGCGGGAACAGGTGACGCTGGTCGCGGTGCACTGGGTGGCTGCTCCACTTCCCGCATCTGAAAAGTCGGTCCGGCTGGTTGGCGAGTCGCCTCCCGTCGATCCGTCCGGTTTGGTCGTGGTGGGGGGCGGCGACGCAGACGGGACCGCCACTGGCGGTTAAGCCGCCAGCTTTGTCCCCGCCTGAGCCGCCCCTGGCGCACGTTTCCTCTTCCTAGTTCCCTTCCTCTTGGCTGTAGCCGCGTCGCCATACACCAAGGTCACGGTTGCCCGTGACCCGGTGTACGCGACGCGGTACTCCAACAGCGATCCATAACTAGCGATCAGTCCCCCCAGGTGGGGGGTGGGGGGGGGGGGGGGGGGGTAAGTTGAGAGCGCATGAAACCACGTCTAACTTCATCGCTGGCCAAACTGAGAGTCTGCTTTGTTTGAAATCGTTTTTATCCTAAGGCTTTATCCACCTGTTTTGGTTTCGTGCTTACCTTTTTTATTTTGGACAGATAATATACAGTATTGCAGTATGACCGTGCCACGAAGAGAAACATTTAAATATTTTATATACATGTACCGATCTTGTGTCCTCAATCTTTTGTTGCATATAAGCACAAAAACTATGTTGTTATATATTATACGAACATATTTATTGTTAGATGTACTTCACAAAACACAACCAATTCAAACGATGAACACATAAAGATTCAATAATAGAAATAAAAACAACATAACAATTTTTACAATCATAGACATGGGATACAACACATTTTCATCATAAATCGCAAGGCTGAAAAACAATCAAATATCTTATGTTGTTGGGTCAGCGTCATAACGTTTAAAATTGTTTTATTTTCAACTACTATTACGTTAATAACAGCTGTATCAAAAGCAAACATTGGCACGTGTGTAACTGAAGAAAACACTTCACAACAATCTGTAAGTATAATCAGTGGCAAATTTAAAATGTTAAACTATGACTATGGAACTTTATGAATTTAACTGACTATATAGCTAGGGCACAGTGATGGACAATACAAAACTATTTTAGAAAGAGCATTAGGCTTCAGCTTGGATATTCTTTTAGTACATAGAGGAATTTTTCACGACAGTTGCAGAATATCAGTAACACCATATTGAAAGTCCCCTAGATTCCCTTGTGTGCTTTCCTATTTCAGCATTTTCTGATGGAACAGTAGTGTTTTCTGTCTAAAATATTACTTCAAATGATCTAAATTTAATTCATAATTGTTAAGAAATAATAAGTTAATAGCTTTTGCCTATACTAGAAAGAGGTTGTTCAACAATTACGTAACGCAACCGTATGGTGAGAGGACGTAACATTTTCAAAATAATGTCTCATTTGATTAAAAAGTCAAATTGAAGCCACTGATATCTTCTTCTTTAATATATATATATATATATATATATACTCGTCCAAAAAAGTAGGGGAACTCTAATAAGAATTTACAATTGCCAAAATGTTACGGTATATTAGCTGTGGAGAATGGTTATATGATAATAGTGAATTAATTGAGCAGACATTGCAACCGGTAGTTCAGTATTACAGTAGGTTTTATGACCACCAAAGATCTTGAAGGGCGATTGGGGTCAGAAGTGAAATTTGAAAGTTGACGTTCTGTTTTTTATCAGTAAATCGCAAATTCAAACAATAAAAATGTCTACAAACAAAACAATAACAACTGTATGATCAACAGAATGAAAACGATTGACCCCAATAATGGTCCACAGTGATTTATCCGACCTTCCTGGAAATTGTCAAAATCGAGAATGACGCCCCACGCACGTGTACGGGGCAACTGCGTGATGCACGTGCAAACTATGGAATGTGTTTCGGTGTGTTGATAAACAGACCTGAACGTTCTTTACTAGGATGTCTTTCGTCAAAACGTACGTTCGGTCTAATAGTTGATATTAACATTAATATTTCAGGTTCCTTTTTTTTTTTTTTTATATATATATATACTGAATAAAATAAGAAACTTCCGCTAACTTTACTTGAACATAACTTGATGAAAACAAACCGCGGGAATAATTGTTATATATGCGTTTAAAGAGTGTTCCATGATGCATCGTTTGGTGCAAAAATCATGGCCATAGGTTAACAGAAACTGGGAGAAACCACCCACTTAATAACGGGTATGACCACCTCTTGAAATGACCACTGCAGTGCATCGCAGGCGCATATAATTGACTAAAGTATTGATTTCTGCCTGTGGAATATTGTTCCATTCCTGAATGAGCGCTTGACGAAGTTCGTTGACGTTAGCGGGTGGGTTGGGACGACGCCTCAATCGTCTGTCTAGACTATCCCAGACATGCTCGATGGGGTTGAGATCAGGACTTTTAGCGGGCCAGTCATCAATGAAATCAATGTTATTTGTCCTAAGAAAATTTACAGTGTCTCTAGCTGTATGAGAGGTGGCATTAGCATGCTGAAAAATCGAGATGTTGGCGTTGTTATGGAACAGAGAAATGACGTGATGAGCGAGAATGGCATCGCGGTAACGTTGAGCATTTAAATTGCCACCAATGACGACTAGTGGTGAACGATAACCATGGGCAATGGCTGCCCAGACCATGACAGAACCCCCACCCCCGAAACCATCTCCTTCAAGAACACAACAGTCAGCATAGCGTTCATTTCGCCTACGGTAGACGCGCACCCTGCCATCACCACGTTGCAAAGAAAATCTGGATTCATCCGAAAAAAGAACGGTATTCCAGCGTCGCCGTATCCAACGAGTGTGTACACGTGCCCAATTAAGACGATTTAGACGATGACGTTGCGTTAAAACGCACCCGACGCATGTAAACCGTTCTCCCGCAGACGATTACGAACAGTTTGCCCACTGATTCGGTTATTATGAAGCCCAGGTGTGTTAGCAGCAGTAGCAGTGGCAGTTTGGAATCGATTGCGCAAATGCGTGTTCATGATATAGCGGTCTTGACCACGCGTTGTAACACGCGGACGTCCACGACGTGGCAAGTCGTTGGTGCTTCCTGTCGTTCGAAATCTTACGCGAAGATTTCGTATCGCTCGACTAGAACTCCCAACATGCCTTGCAACGTCTTCTGTCGTCATGCCAGCATCAAGCATACCAATCGCCCGTTCGCGTAAATTATTGCGTATTCTTGGCATACTAAAAATGCTACAATGTAAAAAACGTAATTTTATTTTACAAATTTTGAAGCGTTTTCGTTCACTTGACAACAATCTCAGTAAGACATGTAAAACAAATTGACCGAATACTACACGGGACATGTCGAACCATGCATGCACGTGCAAATTGAATTTCACGTTGTCGACGATTAACAGTGCAAAAATAATCGATAAAATTCATGAATCCTGATAATACAGCTCAAGGCTAATACTACCTATATAATTTCATTACACAATGAATTCTTTAACACAACAAATACTATATGTACAAATCGGAAGTTTCTTTTTTTTGTTCAGTATATATATATATATATATATATATATATATATATATATATATATATATATATATATATATATACATATACACACACTTTTATGCTCTAATGTGACATTCCAATTTGACACTTTTAAACTTCAATTTAATATGAATTACCGTAATGGGTTCATTCCTGGAAAATCACAGAAGCGCCTACATTAGGAGATAACGTTTTGGAATCGCTTCTGTTATCATATGTACGCTCATAAGCAAAACAATTTGGAATAGAGTTTTATTTAAAGATATGTTTTGGACATTTAGTGTGAAGCCTAATTATATGTGTTTTTCCATGTTTATAAAACAATCGGAACATTCCAGAAGAAAGTCATAGTTAAATTCTGGCAACAAGTAGCATACTAACGGCACAGTGGAATATCCACCATCTTTGTAATATAAGTAACAGATGTCTAATTTTGCGTAACTGATATTTCGTTCGCACATTACATTTACATCGGCATCAATTACATCGGCATGCCGGATTACACAAAAACGAAATGGAATGCCTGCATTTGTTTTTGAAATTGGTTTTTTAGCAAAGTTTCATTTCTCAAAGGCCAAGCCTCGTGCTTATAAAACGTATGTAAGACTTTAATGATGTCATGGGAACACAATACATAATGCATGCGCGCGACGTAATTAAAGATACGAGTTCAGATTCATTAAGCAGGGGCTCTGGTAACACTAAATATTAAAACACCAAATAATGTTAATGTATTACAACTGTCTTCACAAAGAGATCTTGGGCTTCACACACAAAGGCTTGACAATTATAAATCACAATTCAGTTGGATGCCGTTCGTTTCCTCGACGTTCAAAGGCTTCATTTCAACTAAATCCTGAAATAATTAACAGAAATAAGTTAAATACAGTAATTATGAAAAAGTGCATGCTATGGTTAATATCTTAGGTGATTTAGTCACATGAAATACTGAGTTATTTGGCCACAGAACATGCCTATTAAACTACGCGTATGGATGCTATGATTGCTTTCATACCATATATATGTAGAATTTATATTTTTACCCACATGGTAAACTAGAGTTTACAGGCTCGTAACATCAGTCCAACCCGATGATGTAAAACAACATATGTTTGTAAACATACAAACTGTTCGAATGTATGAATTTCTGATAAATATCACATATTTTGAAGGCTGGTAATAAATAAGACGGCCATTCCCGGAAAAGTATTATAATTGCAATGAGAAAAATGCTAAAACTTCAAGACTAACATGGCTAAGAAAAAGCATTTTGTAAGAACTACACATAGGCCTACATTTACTAATGTAGAACTTGAATCATAACAAAAGGCCCATGGTCCTAAATGGCCACCTGAGTAAATTATTGACCTCACTTACCAGACTTATGGTGTGCACAACACCCATTTTTGCATGGGGTCAGAATGACCAAATTCATGATTTTTTTTTCTTCGTGTGTAGAAGAAGCTTCCCATAATATTACTTGAAAATGGTCTATTAGTAGTAACCAAATTGCAGTTTAAATGCATTTATGTATACAACTCTGCTAAATTTCACCTCTCCCCTTTTTAAACAGGCATCCCCTTCCTGAATACTGTAGGCACCCCTTTTTAAACGTGCATCCCCTACATGAATACTGGAGTGGCCCTTTTAAACGTGTAACCCCCTATCTGAATACCGGAGTGGCCCTTTTAAACATGCATCCCCCTACCTGAATACCGGAGGGGCTCTTTTTAACGTGTAACCCCCTATCTGAGTACCGGAGTGGCCCTTTTAAACGTGCATCCCCCTACCTGAATACCGGAGTGGCTCTTTTAAACGTGCATTCCCCTCCCTGAATACTGGAGTGGCCCTTTTAAACGTGCATCCACTCCCTGAATACTGGAGTGGCCCTTTTAAACGTGCATCCCCCTCCCTGAATACTGGAGTGGCCCTTTTAAACGTGCATCCCCCTCCCTGAATACTGGAGTGGCCTTTTTAAACGTGCATCCCCTCCCTGAATACTGGAGTGGCTCTTTTAAACGTGCATCTACTCCCTGAATACTGGAGTGGCCCTTTTAAACGTGCATCCACTCCCTGAATACTGGAGTGGCCCTTTTAAACGTGCATCCACTCCCTGAATGCATCTACTCCCTGAATACTGGAGTGGCCCTTTTAAACGTGCATCCCCTCCCTGAATACCGGAGTGGCCCTTTTAAACGTGCATCCCCTCCCTGAATACTAGAGTGGCCCTTTTAAACGTGCATCCACTCCCTGAATACTGGAGTGGCCCTTTTAAACGTGCATCCCCTCCCTGAATACTGGAGTGGCTCTTTTAAACGTGCATCCTCTCCCTGAATACTGGAGTGGCCCTTTTAAACGTGCATCCTCTTCCTGAATACTGGAGTGGCTCTTTTAAACGTGCATCCACTCCCTGAATACTGGAGTGGCCCTTTTAAACGTGCATCCTCTCCCTGAATAAACGTGCATCCCCCTCCCTGAATACTGGAGTGGCCCTTTTAAACGTGCATCCACTCCCTGAATACTGGAGTGGCCCTTTTAAACGTGCATCCCCCTCCCTGAATACTGGAGTGGCCCTTTTAAACGTGCACCCCCGTCCCTGAATACTAGAGTGGCTCTTTTAAACGTGCATTCACTCCCTGAATACTGGAGTGGCCCTTTTAAACGTGCATCCACTCCCTGAATACTGGAGTGGCTCTTTTAAACGTGCATCCACTCCCTGAATACTGGAGTGGCTCTTTTAAACGTGTATCTACTCCCTGAATACTGGAGTGGCCCTTTTAAACGTGCATCCCCTCCCTGAATACTGGAGTGGCCCTTTTAAACGTGCATCCCCTCCCTGAATACTGGAGTGGCCCTTTTAAACGTGCATCCACTCCCTGAATACTGGAGTGGCCCTTTTAAACGTGCATCCACTCCCTGAATGCATCTACTCCCTGAATACTGGAGTGGCCCTTTTAAACGTGCATCCCCTCCCTGAATACCGGAGGGGCTCTTTTGGGCTTTTAAACGTGCATCCACTCCCTGAATACTGGCTCTTTTAAACGTGTAACCCCTCCCTGAATACTGGAGTGGCCCTTTTAAACGTGCATCCCCTCCCTGAATACTGGAGTGGCCCTTTTAAACGTGCATCCACTCCCTGAATACTAGAGTGGCCCTTTTAAACGTGCATCCACTCCCTGAATGCATCTACTCCCTGAATACTGGAGTGGCCCTTTTAAACGTGCATCCCCTCCCTGAATACCGGAGGGGCTCTTTTAAACGTGTAACCCCTCCCTGAATACTGGAGTGGCCCTTTTAAACGTGCATCCCCTCTCTGAATACTGGAGTGGCCCTTTTAAACGTGCATCCCCTCCCTGAATACTGGAGTGGCCCTTTTAAACGTGCATCCACTCCCTGAATACTGGAGTGGCCCTTTTAAACGTGCATCCCCTCCCTGAATACTGGAGTGGCTCTTTTAAACGTGCATCCACTCCCTCAGCGGGACGTAACTCAGTGGTACAGCGCTCGCCTGATGCGTGATCGATCTGGGATCGATTCCCATCGGTGGGCCCATTGGGCTATTTCTCATTCCAGCCATTGGTGTAACAAAGGCCGTGGTATGTACTATCCTGTCTGTGGGATGGTGCATATAAAAGATCCCTTGCTGCTAATCAAAAATAGTAGCCCACGAAGTGGCGACATCGGGTTTCCTCTCTCAATATCTGTGTGTGGTCCTTAACTATATGTCCGACACCATATAACCGTAAATAAAATGTGTTGAGTGCGTTGTTAAATAAAATATTTCCTTCCTTCCTTCCTCAATACTGGAAGGGCCCTTTTTAAAACAGGCATCCCCTCCCTGAATAATGGAGGGGCCCTTTTAAAACGTGCTATCCCTCCCTAGAAAAAACCCTTCCTCCACCCCTGTGAGTTAGTACTAAAATAAATATTTGATTTACCAGCTGCTTGTTGTGCATGTCAGGCGCTACTTTAGACTTCTGACAGGACAGGTCCGTCTTGGAGGAATGCACGGCGGAATACGCTTCCGTGTACATGGTTGCAGACGACAGATTCTTACGCCCATGCCCAGTCATTAACCGGTGCTGATTCCACTTCCGGCGAAGAACAGCCACAACCTATTTTATGATTAAAACAAAAAGAGGAAAGGAATGCTTGTTTATTGACAACTGAGCGCATTTTAAACTACTTCTATTTGATGTTTAGCAATCGCAGGTTGAATTAATTTAATCTATGACGTTCAATAGAAATATATAAACAATATACTGACCTCTCCATTGCAGAAACAGTACATAATGGAAACCAGAGTGCCCTGAAATAAATAGCGCACTTTTAGTTTACTGATGTATAAATAACATATGTGATGTACAATGACAGAAGTATTTCGTCTAAAACATTGTTACTCAATATTCTCAATTGTAACGGGTGATGGGTTGCTCCTCGGACATGGGCGCCATAAGAAATGTTCAAAAGAGATAACGTCTCATGAACTACCGTAAGACATTTTAATAGTTAATGTGTTCTCAAGGTTATAAAATGAAAATAGGCTTCCCATAAACCTTTGTGGGGAACCGATTGAAAAATGCCTAGCTTGAATTGTACTGTACTAAAAGGTAAAAGTTATTGTGACATGGATTGTTTGGAGTAATAAATTTGTGAATAGATTTATGGATGTAAACCAGACAAAATGTGCATGAAACAGCTCGAAGAAATGCAACCAAGCAGTTGTTGTAACGATTGCATGCTTTGTGCAAGAAACATGGAACATTCGGAAGAAATCCTGTCCAGTGTTCACTATAAAAGGCCAGACATTCAGTCGCAAATCATTGCCACTGTGCAGCCTTCAGAAGTCCAGAAGTTAGAAAAACACCATTAGTGAACTGTTTGATGCAATGTCGTCATGCCACGCCTCAGTGAAAATGACAGAGGGATGGCGAGTGATAGGGATGCTTGAATCTCGGATCTCACAGCGTGACGTCGCACATCAATTCAACGTCCACAGAAACACCATATGGCACTTATGGCAACGATATCAACAAAACAACCAGGTCAGGAACCGTCCCCGTAGCGGCCGACCACCCGTGACAACCCCTCGCCAAGACACATGGATCCTAACCACGCAGCTGCGAAACAAGCATTCCCAGGAACTTTCTCCAGCGTTTAGTGGCCGCAATGAGATGTCGGTGCCAAGCCTGTATCAATGCTAAAGGTGGACACACTCGCTACTGACTTTGTGAACTTCGCTCTGGACCCCCTCTAGTGATGTGGCTCATTTGGATATGGCAGGTGCGCCCGTTGCATACACGGCAGTAAAAGCGTATCATCAATTATCTTTGTCTTTTGTGTGTCACAATAACTTTTGCCTTTTAGTATATATTGTTTATAACTACAAAGAGTGTTCATGTTTTAAAAATCTATTGAAATTTTACTTAACGCGATCTATTTCCTGTTTCAAATTTGCTCTATCAATAAAATGCTCCCGAATGGCAGATCGATTAAAACTAAGCTACTATAGTCTGTCCCATCATTCTTTGGAAATGTTTTTTAGTAAAAAAAAATCTGTGTTGTTTGACTTTAAGAAAAAAAAGTAATAGTGTTTTGGAAATAACACAAAAATACTATTTTTGTGTCCAATTTAGAAAAGAACCGGCTCAAAAATAAATAACTTGTAGCAAATTCAATAGCATGAAAAAAGGCGTTCTCTATGGGACCGACTATAGGTGATTATGAGCATAGCATTGATCAAGAGATCTCACCTTTAAAGAAACACATGCCATATTTTAAATATTTTTTAATAGAATCAATTGCAAACCACATTATCGATCGTTTACCTGCAGTGACGTCAACAAAGCAATAAAGTAGTGATAGAAGCCATTCAGAGGAGAGTCTTCGCTTGGCCTGACGGGAAATATTAAATACTGCAAGCCAAACAACGGAACCAAGATAAGCGTCGCACGTGCCGCCTTCCTGAAACGTAACACCCAAATCAATATATTACATTTGTTATTGTGTTTCAGATGTGTGTGTATATATATATATATATATATATATATATATATATATATATATATATATATATATATATATATATATATATATATATATACTCTTCAAAAGAAGAAACGCAAAACCACATTGTCGTAACATTTGGAGAATTGATTTAATTATTGAATGGTGAGTCCGATAATTACCAAATGTTGCAGGATTGTTCACAATTCACTCTAGTCCATTGTGAGTAAGTGATAGGACACACCACCAAGGTCAAGGTCATCTGGAGTCAATACCGGGTGTGGCCTCCGCGTGTGTTGACAACTGCCTGGCACCGCCTGCCCATTGAAGCAACCAGAGTACGGATGACGTCCCGGGGGATGGTGGCCCACTCGGCCTGCAAGGCTGCTGCCAGCTCGGGCAGGGTCTGGGGCTGTGGTTGTCGCTGTCGGAGGCGTCGGTCCAACTCGTCCCATTGATGCTCAATTGGGTTCAAATCCGGTGATATCGATGGCCAAGGAAGGACATTAATGTTGTTGTTCTGTAGGAAAGCCGTTGTGAGACGTGCTGTGTGAGGCCTGGCGTTGTCATGTTGGAACACTGCGTTGGCGTTGGCCATAACTGGAACGATGTGTGGCCGGAGGATCTGGTCAATGTAGCCCTGTGCATTCAGGTTGCCCTGCACGTGGACCAGGTCAGTTCTGCCAGTGTGTGAGATGGCTGCCCACACCATGACACTACCCCCGCCGAATCTGTCCACTTCCTGCACGCAGTTTGCCGCATAACGTTCACCACGACGCCTATACACGCGACATCTTCCATCATGACGTCGGAGCAGAAATCGGGACTCGTCACTGAACCACACCTGTCTCCATCCCAGTTGAGGCCATTGTCGATGAATCTGGCACCACTGCAGTCGGAGTCGATGGTGTTGTGGTGTTAAGATGACACCTCGAACTGGACATCTGGCACGAATTCCTACCTCACGTAGGCGGTTCCGTACGGTCTGGTCGGATATCCTGCGCAAACCTGGTATTGCTGCGGCTGTGGAGGTGGCAGTAGTCAATCGTTCCCGAAGGTGGCGTACCCGGATGTAGCGGTCCTGCCCGGGGGTAGTGACCCGTGGTCGACCGGATCTAGGGAGATCACGTGTTGATCCATGTTGCTGGTAACGGTCCCACAGTCTGGAGATGGTGCTTGGGGACACATGGAATGCCCTGGCAACGGCCGTTCTGGATTCGCCTGCGTCTAGTCGGCCGATGGCATTGTTTCTCTGCGGTTCACTGAGATGTGGCATGTCCTGGATTGTCAACTGTCGGCCAGATACAGAGGCCAGGCAAGCGAACACTCTGCACTTTTATACTGTCGGTGTTCATGTTGCACGTGCAGACAACGCACGTGCAGTGGTGACATGGTTTGCACGTGGCTGCGTTTTTGCGAATATTCACATTTTGGAACTTTATTGTACAGTAGCTGCGTTTTTATCGAATGTAACCGTGGGAATGTGTTTGGGACATGCAATGACCTTATATTCACAAAGCATGAACCGGTAGGAAACATAAAATCGGAGTTATAACCCATTTGTACCCTTTTGCGTTTCTTTTTTTGAAGAGTATATATATATATGTTTGCTTTGATGTCTAGTCTACTGTAGTATTTACTTTATAAACGTTCACCCAAGTATTCACGTTGGCCTAGTTAGTCAAGTTAGCCTAACTGGCGGAGGGAACAGAACACAGCAAAGCTTGGCTTCCATACAATCGTTATATGACGCAGACCGACGTAGACTGACGTAGGTCGACGCAGATTGACGCAGACCGACGCAGATCAACGTAGACTGACGTAGGACGAAGTAGATTCACACAGACCGACGCAGACCAACATAGACCGACGTTGACTGACGCATACCGACATAGATTGACGCAAACTGAAGCAGACCGGCACAGATTGACACATACCGACGTAGCTTGACAAATACTGACGCAGACCGACGTAGATTGACGCAGACCGACGTAACTTGACGCAGATAGATATAGACCGACGTAACTTAATAAAGACTGGCGCAGACTGACGTAGACCGACATAGATTGACAGATATCGATATAGACTGACGCATACCGACACATACTGAAGCAGACCGATATAGACTGACGCAGACCGACGTAGATTGACAGAACTGGACACAGACTGACGCAGACCGACGTAGACCGACGTATATTGACAGAAATGGACGCAGACCAACGTAGATGATGCAGACAGACCAGGCTTGATGCAATCAGACATAGACCGACGTAGCTTAACAAAGGCTGTCGCAGGCTGACGTAGACTAACGTAGATTGATAGAGACGGACGTAGACCGATATAGATTGACGCAGACCGACATAGACTGACGCAGACCGACGTAGATTGGTGCAGACCGACGCAAATGGACGTAGACTGACGCAGACTAATATAGATTGACGCAGACTGACGTAGACCGATGCAGATGCCTGTGATAAAGCTGCAAAGTTGAACAGGTATAAACTTCCCGATCCGACGCCGACGTTTACGGCAATGTAACATTGTTTCTCTCGTCTGCGTCAGTGGACGACGTGTTACAGTGTGTATGGAAAGCAGGCTCATTATAGGATCTTCTCTCCCACCCCGACACGTCCTCCTGTTAAATACGGCGCTGTTGTGTCCATACCATCGAATAATACATACGCGCATCCGTCCACCAATTAAAACAAACGTATAAAATGTTTTAAACATCATAATAATAACAATAGTAGCAATAACGATGAACACTATTCAAATGGAACTTGTATTATGGACTGCACCATGGGTGTATTTTCTGCACTTTGAAAACGCAATATATTAATGTGATATTTAAACAAACAGTTCATGCAAATCAATGGATGTATTACAGTGAAATGCTAGGGTTGTCATAGAAAAATTATCCCTGGTCAGTATTCTATGGGGATCAAAATTTTACGATACACCGGGTATAGATATATGAGTCTGAAACAGTGATACACTCGGCGATGGGGGCGGGGCGTAGCCGAGTGGTACAGCGCTCGCTCGATGCGCGGTCGGTGTGGGATCGATCCCCGTCAGTGGGCCCATTGGGCTATTTCTCGTTCCAGCCAGTGCACTACGACTGGTATATCAAATGCCGTGGTATGTACTACCCTGTCTGTGGGGTGATGCATATAAAAGACCCCTTGCTGCTAATCGAAAGGAGTAGCCCATGAAGTGGCGACAGCGGGTTTCCTCTCTCAGTATCTGTGTGGTCCTTAACCATATGTCTGACGCCATATAACCGTAAATAAAATGTGTTGAGTGCGTCGTAAAATAAAACATTTCTTTCTTTCTTTCATTCGGCGATGATCAGGGAGAACGATCATTAGGAGTGATAATTAGTGGAATCGCATAGCAGCGGGCTGCAAGACATTGTCAGGTGATCCCTTCGACAACTTTGACCTGGGTAAACAAGCTACATTTATATAGGCTAGCCCGAAATGCTTGTGCCACTCACCGTGCCAGCGTTCGATCGACGCGAACCACCAACTCGACCGATCGCAGGCAGGATGGGAAGCCGTAGCGCACCCACTGGGCTCCTGGCAAGTCATTTAGTCAAAAGCTAAACAATTAGAAAAAGATCGCAACCACCCGCCTGTACGTCTCCTGGAGGTAAGAGCGACCTTCTACACTTAACCGACACGCACTCCAATCTGGGAGACCAACGGATGGAAGGTGGCGATCTATAACTAAGATAAGTAATTAGTATACTACTTAACTCGTGACACCTTTGACTCCCTGGAAGGAACATCCACCCTACGCACTCGAACAGACTAGGTATTCCAACCCGGGGAGAGAACGGTGAAACGACAAAAGTACAACCATATGCCTAAACTAGTTAGCTGATATAAATGCAGCTATAAATTAACAATTGCTCAAAAACTCCCGCCTGTACATCTCTTGAATGGAAGAGCGACCTTAAGCACTCGACCAACAAGCACTCCAACCAGAGAGATCAACGGCGGGACGGTAGCGAGTGATTAATAACTACTAGATATGACAATACTTAAATCGTGACACCTGTGACCCCTTGGCGGAACATCCACCCTTCGCACTCGACCAGACTATGTATTCCAATCCGAGGGGAGAACGGTGAAACGACACAAGTAAAAGCATATACTTAAACTAGATAGCTGGCATAAAATAAAATTATTAATCAACAATTATTCAAAACCACCCGCCTGTACAACTCCGGGAGGGAAGAGCGACCTTAAGCACACGACCGACAAGCACTCCAACCCCGGGGTTCAACGGCGGGACGGTAGCGAATAATTAATAACCATTGTTAACCTTACTGTAAATATTTATTCAGGTTCTGAAACTCGTGTGTTGCAATTGGTGTATACCACTCCCAAATGTTTTTGTGGCCCTTAAAACAAACAAGATAGGATACCACTAATTACCACTTTCTCTTGCAGCATTCTCACTGGTCCAATCTAGCCAATCGCGAACAAGGAACCTCACATGTAAATAAACTGCACAATTGTGTTTTGCACTCGCACCATGTCTTTATTACTGATGCATGAAACCATGATTGACTAAGGTAAGTCAATTAGGGCAACTGAGGAAATAGCAAGCAGGAAAAACAAGATTGACTTAAAAGACTAACCAAGTAAGCCTACTAAATTATTCTACATTATTAACAGTTACCAACATATAGATACCGTTCATTTCGCCTCAATCATTTCATTTCTTTATAAAATAATTATTCAGGGGGCGGGAATCAAACAATTTTTAATTACTTAGCTGTCAACTATACAACTGCTACTAGATACTTTAACCCTATTTTTCTTTCTTTTTCTTTCTTTCTTTCATTGATTGATAATAAAGTTAAGTATGTCAAGCATTAGGCTTTTTAAACCAATACCTACACTATAAGATAGCCAGATTAGTCTAACTCCCCCTCCGTCATTGTGTTCAATGCTATACAAAGACGGAGGGGGATGGGTGGTCATGATGACCTTTGAATTCACTAGAGTAGGGATGTAAGACAATAAGTACAACCTTAACACCAAACTAGGATTCACATACAGACTACACGCTCACTGCAACAGTACACATGATACATTGACTAATGATAACAATGCATCCGCCCCCCCATTTAATGGCCCAGCACGTGCTCTAATAAGGAACCGGACAAAAGAATACCGTTCCGAGTACACAATTGCAATGCACCCGGGGGAAGCCGAACAAAAGAATATCGGCCTCCCCCACCCAAACCCTCAATACTTGCTGCTGGTAATAACTTGGTACTTCGTGATGCCTCGACCAGAAGCGGTCAGGCCGTTTATAAGGGCCCGATGGGCAACCTAGGGAGACACCACAGCATCGTAAAGGTCTAAAATTAACGAGCTACTCTCGATTCACTAATATCAAAACCTATATTAGCTCGGCCATTTACCTTTTGACCGACCGTTCAAAATTGCGCCAAAGTTTCCTCAACAAAATTGCGCACCCTTTTCTCTTTGGCATTAACGGCTCCATTACAATTCCATAGCACCACCACCACCCCCACCCGCCTGCTACCGATTTGATCGGGCTGCTGGTGCTCCCTTGCACCTGCCAGTGCAGGCGGTCCCTCCTTCCCCTCCCCCCACCTTTCCTGTCATGGACGGAAGAGCCGGCTAAGGCCGGCTCTTGCGCCCAGGACAGGCGTGCGCTACAACAGCTTGCTCTGGATGTGCACGTAAAACCCTATGACATGACATGACATGACATGCTCGTGACCGTTCTCGGTCAGGCCAACTTCCACTTACATCTCGGAGACAAGATAAGGATAAGTCACCAAAATGACCGTTTCTTGTTAGAGCTGAAACAACATGGAAAGCCAATAAATCCAATTTTCTTATTATTGGATGATATTTTAGGCACCTGTGTGGCGGCATCGGGTTTCCTCTCATTCTCGCTCGGCCTGTGTTTAAACTACCATTTGTTAGGCACTAACAGCCGTAGTTAAATGTAATGTGATGTATTAAAAATTTATTTTTGTTCGATAAAATTCTGCTATTTCTAGAGCCATTCCTACAGTAAAGTTTGTTTTCTTTAACAACACCACTAGAGCACGTTGATTTATTAATCATCGGCTATTGGATATTAACCATTTGGTAATTTTGACAAGTAGGTTCAGAGAGAAAACACGCTGCATTTTCCCTAATGCAGCCATGCATCTTTCATATGCACTATCCCACGTACAGGACAACACATACCACGACCTTTGCATTGCCTAGAACAATAAATAGCCACTATTACAGCGTCCAAGGCGACAGCCTTTTCCATTGATACCATTGATCGAAAATTCAGAATTATTAAATATTGGCTGAAAATATTAAATACTAACAACTGTATTTTAAAGAGCTGCTACGAATTATTATTAGATGATATCAATCTCCCTAGATTTAATTGGGCAAATTCTGTGAAAAATATTCTACTAGAAGTAGGCCTTCCTCACATATGGGATAGCCAACAGGTCGAAAATAAAACTTCTTTCTTATTCACAGTTAAACAACGTTTAGAGGATCACTTCATCCAGGATTGTAACAGAATAATTGATTCGTCATCTAAAGGATTCTTATATCAACATCTAAATCCTACTCATAATGTCAAGAACTATCTAAAAAAACGCCTTGAATTTGTATACAGCAAACTGATTACCAAAATACGATTATCTGACCATTGCCTTTGTATTGAAGTCGGGAGACGCCAAAATACCCCAAGAGAAAACAGATTATGTACACTATGTGATAATGAAACAATCGAAGACGAATTCCATTTTATTCTGAGTTGTCCTTTTTACCATGATCTAAGAATAAATTACATAAAGAAATACTTCTACGTCAGACCTTCCGTGTTTAAGTTAATCAAACTATTGAACTCGGAAAATATAAAAACTTTAAACAATCTTGGAAAATATTTATACAAGGCTTTTCTAAGAAGGGAAATGTTCATTAAAAATTTATATATTATGTTTACCCTCCTATTGACATTTTATATACTCTATTCATGTAATTTTGATTGTTAAATATCACACTATGTATATATGCACAACTGTTACTATGATAATAATATTGATGTTTATGTCGCGCCTATAGCCAGGATGGCTTTGGATAATAAAGAACACCCTGCAAGACAACGGCGACCACACATTGCAAGGCTAAGACAAAATCTGCAGGCATTAATGCTGTTAATTGGCCGTCTACATCTCCAGACTTAATCCCAAGTGAACACATATAGGATGATCTAGGAAGACATGACTGCTGAAGTCATCCACCACCAAACCACATTACTGGATTGACCGAGTTTACAAAAATGGCAAAAGATTCTTACGACTGGCATATCAAAGGTCGTGGTATGTACTATACTGTCTGTGGGATGGCGCATATAAAAGATCCCTTGCTGCTAATCGAAAAGAGTAGCCCATGAAGTGGTGACTGCGGGTTTCCTCTCTCAATATATGTATGACCCTTAACCATATGTCTGACACCATATAACCGTAAATAAAATGTGTTGAGTGCGTCGTTAAATAAAACATTTCTTTCTTTCTTCAAGGATCTACGATCCGGTGCCATGATGTCTTACAGCGTGTCTCAATACTAATAATTTTGCAAGCCAGTACCATAAAGTATTATATTATGTTGTTTTATTATTTTTATGTACACAGCCCATGTTTTACCCTTGGCATGTGTTGTTCTAATTGTAAACAAGGGACTGGCAATAAAACTTGTAAAAAAAAAAAAAAATTGATGAGTAGCGCAGAATATTTGTGCCTTCGTACTTGATCACAATAAAGAGATCTTTCCGAGTTTGCTGCCATTGTAAGAGTTTCCAACTAACAGAGCCTTTTAACGACGAAAACCCTCACCCCAAAACATCAAAAAAACAACTGCAGTTGTGTTTGTATTTAGTTTTAGTGAAAACGTTAAGAGATACTTGAACTTTAAGATACCCACTTGCTCTGAGACGCTTCAGGGATCTGTCTCAGCTTGGTGACCAGGAGGCGAATGATGTTAATCAGGATGCAAATGTTTACCTGCAATCATAAACAACACATCGACATTGCAGTTTCAAAATCACGCTGCACATAATTAGCCATGTTGCACTGCGGTATGGTATTTTACGAAATGATATAGTATTGCATATTAATATATAGTTGTAATTGCTTGAGGCATAGCGTATTTTAGAGTGCCAGTTCCATGTACTATATGGTTTGATTTCGCATGTACTTCTTTACTGCTCTTCGTGTATCTCTAGTTTCTTCAACTCCTGTTGTATATGATAGCCTCTTTTCCTCAATTTAATTGTTAATAATTAAATTTTCTTTGCGTCTATACACTTTACGGCAATCTGATTGGTCCAGAGGTGCTTACTTTATTCGTTCATATCTCGATGAACCGAAAACAAATTAACGCCTACCCCCCCCCCCCCCCCCCCCCCCCCCCCACACACACACACTGACTCGCACTGCAACAAGCCGGATTATTCTGCCAATCATATTTAGATATTTTGAAGAAAACACACGTGAAAGCTACAAAAAATGTATACGATAAATTAATGAAAAATGCTATAGCAGAGTAGACATGTAGATATATACGCATTGATTTAAAAAAACAAACAAAAACCCCAACCTCTTCGCTAATCATGACATGAGACTCGGTCGGTGGCCAAAGAAATCATGTAGGAAACTTCACTTCTGTAACTTACTTGTAAGCGATGTTCTACAGCTGTTGGCGAAAATTAAACGGTTCCACTTTCATAAAATATAAACTAAACACGAATAGGACAATTCCTTCCAATCTAACTAAACGATCCGTAAAAATGCACAGCAGCTAGAGGAAATGACGTCATTTACAAAAAAAATCACCTGATTCAAATAATAGTGAATGAACGTTCGCATTCTTACGCGACATAAGTATCAATGAAGTTTACACAATCAATACTACAGGCGTATTTAAAGCTAAACAAAATAAATTCAGTTATGTATTGTTAATGTATGCATATAAATTTAATTATAAGATTTGACCGCAATTATTTTTTGGTTCATGCAAGTATGAACCGATAAAACAATGTGCACACTTTTGTATGACCCTCTACGCGGGCTCATACAATGTGCACATTGTTTTTTCGGTTCATACTTGCATGAACCAAAAAATAATTGCGGTCAATTCTTAATTGAAATAAATTTGTATATAGCTCAGAAGAGCCTAGTACAGTAAACTGGAGAACATGTATAATGCTACCACAAATGACATTTTCAGTTCTAAGTATTGCATCTAGACATCCCCATAACGCTGTATTATCCATTCATGCTTGATTAACATACTACCCGAACTAGTAAAACAGTGCACTGTTATAGTGTAGTTTGTGTAACGCAGTAGTAAAATACTGCTGATTAAAAAAAGAACGAATGAAAAAAATTACTGAATGAATGAATGAATGAAGAACGAATGTGTAACAAAATCCTGAATAAGAAATATTGTTTATTATTCATCCATGGATAAACATTGCGTTACAAGCACCTTAAGTGAAATAACTTACCACAACTGACGCAACGACGGGTCCGTATAATGTCCATAACAAACCATCGTCAAAAATCCAGCATCTGGGAAAAAGACAGATCCTCAACAATTAATCATCACAAGACGGACAAACTATACTTGAATATTCGTTTATAAAAAAAAATTAACTAATATACAACCATTTACAAAATGTGGTTGCAATCTATACCTCAAGTGTTGCTTAGTAATGCAATAATATAATACTTGTCTTGAAAGAGGATTCTTCAAATTCACAAATAAGATACGTTCGAATTAGAGGGCAAAACATGTTCGTGTAACGCCACCCCAGCACGTTGTATAATCACCGGCTACCAGGTAGCTAGCTCGTGGTAATTGCCACATTTGGTTTGAAGAACAAGGAAAGAATCCCGCTGCCCATACAAGGCTGCTATTAGTATCGGTTAGCAGCAGGCAGTATTTTATGGGTGTATACTACCAAATCAAATCCCATAGACGACAATAGTAACATATGTGGCTAAAACTCCTACCTGCAACGTATCAACCGACATAAACGCCACGGATATAAATACTACCACCCCTTACACTTAAAGTGAATCAGAAAAAAATGGGGGTCAAGCTGCTCGTTTCTGAGATAACGGAGAGCGTTTATGACTACCCTAGTTTCGCACAAAATTCGAGTACTTTTTTTTACAGGTACCCCATACATGTTTCAAGCACAAGGCTAATTGACACATTGGTACTAGATGAAATAAAATTGCACTTTTGTTTTACCCAGATGAAACTATTATTTTTTACAACCAACACACTCACATTTATAACCAATCACAGGACTTGTGGTGTTCACTTCTCTATCAAAAGTTCGGTGCACCTCGAACTTTGACCCAGCCGGAAGTTATTTGGTTTAGTACTACCTTATATGTATGCACTTCCTACATACAAGGCAGGACGTAGACCAGTGGTAAAGCGCTCGCTCGATGCGCGGTCGGTTTGGGATCGAACAAAGTCGGTGTGTCCGTTGGGCTATTTCTCGTTTAAGCCAGTGCACCACGACTGGCGTATCAAAGGGCGTGGTATGTACTACCCTGTCTGTGGGATGGTGCATATAAAAGATCCCTTGCTGCTAATCGAAAAGAGTAGCCCATACAGTGGCGACAGCGAGTTTCCTCTCTCAATATATGTGTGGTCCTTAACCATATGTCTGACGGCATATAACCGTAAATAAAATGTGCTGAGTGCATCGTTAAATAAAGCATTTCTTTCCTTCCCTACATACGTGATCAATACAGTCGTACCTAGCGGGGATGAAAAGTAGGGTGCAGCAGTTTTAGTTTATACCTGCCTCTATTATTGTGCCCTGATTCTGTTTTTATATTGCCATCCCGGTGTAATAGCCCAAAATATACCCGGGGTATAAACTGGACTAGCCCAGAATATACCCCGGGGTATAAAACAGACTAGCCCAGAATATACCTCTCTTTTATGAAAGCAATAGTTTCTTTGCTTTTAAAGAGTTTATTATTTATTTATTTATTTATTTTGTATACAGGTTAGTAATAAAAAAAAATTAGGGCTAGGGTTAGGGTTAGGGGCATAAAACAGGCTAGCCTACTTTAACCCCGGGTATAGTTTGACGGGGGAGGGGGGGGGGGGTATATTTTGGGCTGTTACACCGGTCCTGAGGATAGTGCATGTTGAAGTATTTGATATAACATGGGGGCGAATATTTCGCTTGATGCGCGGTCGGTCTGGGATCGATCCCCGTCGGTGGGCCCATTTGGGTTATTTCTCGTTCCAGGCAGTGAACCACAACTGGTATATCAAAGACCGTGGTATATGTTATCCTGTCTGTGTGATGATGCATATAAAAGATCAATTACTATTAATGGAAAAATTTAGCGGGTTTCCTCTCTGAGACTATATGTCAAAATTACCAAATGTTTGACATCCAATAGCCGATGATTAATAAACCATTGAGCTCAAGACAATTGTTACTTTGATATAACGAACACTCGTTAGAATAGGAAAGAATACAATGGGTTTGTTCGCTGCTAGAAGATGGATCCTGGGACCCGCCACACATCAGACGAGAGATCTACCAGGGGCGGTTCCCCCACTTCCGAAATTGATCACATGGCGGGAAAGGCCGAGAGGCATTCGTTGTGTTTATCCACCACCAACATATTTTTTAAATTTAAGCCATGTATGCATAGAGAATAAAATTGAAGCAGATCCACCAAGCATAAAATCGTTATTATACTGCTTCAGGCTTCCCAATATTACACATTCGTGAACAGCCGACAACGAAAGACGAGCGAGTAATGACACACGCAATTTTCACGTCATTCGACTTTTCTGTCTCATTGCTCTAATAACGGTAGGTTTTGGCAGACTGATCTTGTATTGACAAATTGGATTTTATTTTTTAGTATTGGTGATCACTTCGTTGATGTACTTGCCGTTGTTTTAATATTCAACAGCCGCTGTATTCGTTTAGCAGGGGTGTCGTTGAACAGGCATTCATTTTGTAGTTCATGCTTGGACTGTTTTAACAGACTGTTAAAGTTTAAACCCTGGAGACGGGAACGCATTTCCCACGATTTCACCTTTTGTGTAACTAATGTCCTCGTGAATTAAGAGCGTACTTTTCTCTTAATTTTATAATGTTCTACATTCTGGTATAAACGATTTAACAATTGCAGACTAGGGACTGAGTGACTGGCGAAATCAGAGCCTGTTCTCAGAACCTAAGTGGAATGGTTAGACTTCGTTACATGGTCTACGTTCGGCGTTAACATTTGATTAGTTCTAGAGGTGGTAATTTGGTTTAATGTGATACGTAAATATCTTGGGAGACATCATATGGAATGAATAAAAAATGTTCCGACAATTTCCCAAATATTAGAAATCCTACTATTAATTAAGCTTACAGAAGTAGACAGTTGCTGAAAAAATGAAAGGCCGATAACATTACTGCGCTCCGACATATTCCCTCGTTTGTCTGAATTTCTGTTCAGACGAGTTTAATGTCGTTAGAGGTTAGAGAGAAAAATTCTTTCTGGGTTGGAACCGGCACGTGGATTGAAAAGCGGGCTTAAGCTTAACCACATATGGCCACGGGGCTCAGTGTTTTCAACTAAAGTCATGCTAACGAAGTCCAAATATCGTGAATTAGTCTTAAGACTTGCTGTCATTTCTGGAATTGTGGCTAAGCTATAATACCGACATGTCCTGCATTCCAGTACCGGATGCTACCCAACAGTATATTATAATATGCTGATATGCTGATGTAACTGATTGCCGTTCCTATATCCAACTTGGTTCAATATCAGAATGTGTAATGGTGATTCATATAATATAGCTTTCATTCAGTGCATATCCAAAACAACAAAAGATGTAAAAATTATTACACATTTTGAGTTGGACGTAGAGTTCTGACAATGTTGTGACAGCAGAAGAAAGAAACAAAGAAAGAAAGAAAATGAAAACGAAAGAAAAAACATAACAGAAAAGAAAAATGCTAGAGGCTACGAGACGACCACCCGTACAGCTCATTTGTCCAGCTACCGATAATTTCTCAATTACGCCAACTGCCCTGTAGGAGTGCAATGGTTAGCCGCTATTGATAACTGTTAGTAACACTTCGATGACGCCAGTAACTCCGATCATCCTCCCTTCTCTCTCGGTCTCTCACTTGGCTGCCAGACAGTATTAACACCTAGCTAACTGTTCTCATCAATGAACAATCGGTGGCAATATTCGTCCATATTTTACGCGACACCGAGTGCGCCGTCTCCGCAATAGGTCTACGGCTTAAGGCGTCGGAGGCGAAAGATTGCGCTAACGCAAAACCCAAACTGCGTAATCTTTATTGTAATGGAATTAAACTGGCGAAGTACGGCGTTCGTTTGTACAAGGACACGGTTACCGTCTGGTCTATTTTCGTTAAGATAATTTGTCTACAAGTAAAGAAAAGGGGAAATTTGTTTAACGCCATCTCAGTGCATTGATGGTGTCCAGCATATGGTTACTGCAAAACGTAGTGTAGAGGATAGGAAAAAAAAAAATTCGCTGCCGTCGCATTCTTCTACATACTCATTGGGTTATTTCTCGTTCCAGCCAATGCTCCACAACTGGTTTAACGATAATCGAAAAGATAGCCATGAAGTGGCGACAGCGGGTTTCCTTTCTCATATCTGTGTAGTCCTTAACCATATGTCCGACGCCATATAACCGTAAATAAAATGTTTTGAGTTCATCGTTAAATAGAATATTTTCTTCTTTTCTTCTTCAACATAACAGCAGCAGGAGATCTTTGACAAGCACTGGCCAAATGCACAAACCACGATATTTAATGTACCAGTCATAAGACAATCAGTTGGATTGGAAATACCCGTAGTCACCAAGCTCGATCGACCCTACCACCCACCGTTCTTCAGGCGAGTGCTGTACAGTATCGTTTTGCAATAAAATTGCCGAATATACATCTCTGTCTCTCTCTCTCTCTCTCTCTCTCTCTCTCTCTCTCTCTCTCTCTCTCTCTCTCTCTCTCTCTCTCTCTCTCTCTCTTAATTTTCGATTCCAACCCATTTTAACATGATCTCTGGACTGAATTGAATAGCCCAAACCAAATTTGGCAAGTCTTTTCACAACTGACACTACACCAAACCGCACAAATAATTTGTCTGAGACTTCTGTCTAGTTCTCCAGAGCAGAACATGATTTAATTGTTGTTACTTTCGTGCACGAGATGCGACGGGTCACAAGATCAATGCTCCTCGGCGTACCCAATACGTTATTTTATCAGTGCTTCTTGATCATGAACGCTTTTTTTAAAGTTGACCAGCTTAACACCTAATGGAAGTAAAGGAAGGAAGGAAATGTTTTATTTAACGACGCACTCAACACATTTTATTTACGGTTATATGGCGTCGGACATATGGTTAAGAACCACACATATATTGACAGAGGAAACCCGCTGTCGCCACTTCGTGGGCTACTCTTTTCGATTTGTAGCAAGGGATCTTTTATATGCATCAACCCATAGACAGGATAGCACATCCCACGTCATTTGATATACCAGTCATGGTAACACCTAATGGAAGGAGTAGACTATGTTTTAATAGCGGTTTTTGTCCTCGACGGATACCGACAGCTCCAATACAGTGTCCCTTGCTAAACAGGGTCGCAGAATCAATCCCCATGGTACACATACCCCCCCCCCCCCCCCCACCCCCGCCTAAAATATTTCATAGTTAGTCTTAATCTGCGGTATCAAATCGATATTACACAGTAGAATGAATGAATGAATGTTTAGCCACAACCCAGCGTGAAAAATATATCTGTTATTGGAAGGAAGGAAGGAAATGTCTTTCCGGTATTTAACGACGCACTCAACACATTTTATTTACGGTTATATAGCATCGGACATATGGTTAAGGACTACACAGTTATTGAGAGAGGAAACCCGCTTTCGCCACGTCATGGGCTACTCGTTTCGATTAGCAGCAATGGATCTTTTATATGCACCATTCCACAGACAGGATAACACATACCACGGCCTTTGATATATAAGTCGTGGTGCATTGGCTGGAGCGAGATCTGTTATTGGATGTCAAACAAAAGTAACTATTTGAATGAATCGATGATCAACATCAATGCACAAATTCAAAAGATATATTAAAACACAGTGTAAAGAGCTGTGCAAAAAATCCCACAGGTAAGTAAATTAAAATTTAGAATAAAATTTAATATCTCTAAGATAATTAAAAATACTGTAGAAATGCACTGTTGAATAAAATCACTCGCGTACCTAGTTCCAACACCATATGTGCAATATACAAGCATGGAATACACAGTGGAATCTGTTATAAAAATCACCGTTATATAATAATTCGTATATAACAGACAATTCACGCAGTACGTTATGTATACAAATGCATGCATTTTAAACTGAATATAGAGACCACCTGCTTATAAAAGAAATACTGTGTAGATTCCTTAGACGGCAGTTTATACAAAATTTACTCAACGTATACAGTGTCGTACGAACAGTGATGTCAAAATGGGAAGGATCACGGCATGTGCTTATAAAACCTGACTCAAACTCAAACTCTAATGACGTCATACGCATACAATTTGTATGGCGTTGTCATGACATTAGCGTCTCAGACTCTATTAGAGTCTCGAGCCTAGACTCTAAAATTTTTATAAGCATCAAGCCTGGACGTAATTCAGCGCAGTGTTTTCGCCTGCAGTTCGAGAGGTCAAAGGATCGCTCCTCGTGATTGGAACTGGTTCTGGACAGGCATGTAGAACGAAAATATACGTTTAAATAAAAATAAAAATGTGTCTGGTGCCCCCTCCCCCCTAGAGACCGTGCTCCCCCATTCCCTCCTGATCTGGCTTCAATGGGCCTTCTTGATAATATTATCCAACTGTTAAAATAAAGTAACGACGTTTGTCGGTGTAACATTTGCGGCATTCAGCGTTGCCACATTTGTGGTTGAGATCTTTGTGACATTTCTCGTCGGTCGTGTGCTATTTGCCAATAATTAAGACATTTGTGGGAGTGATATTGCGACATTTGCCGTCAAAATTACATTTGTCAATAATTTTATAAAATTTGTGTGCACTACATACATCGATGTATTATAATTTTAGTACCGGTATAATATCTGTTTGCACTGAGCACGAACTTCGCGGTCAGCCAGTCTGTTGTCGGAGTGTATATTGAAATGATTAACCGGCCTCGGTGGTGTCGTGGTTAAGTCATCGGACATAAGGCTGGTAGGTACAGGGTTCGCAGCCTGGTACCGGCTCACACCCACAGTGAGTTTTTTTAACGACTCAGTGAGTAGGTGTAAGGCCACTACACCCTTCTCTCTGTCACTAACTTCTAACAACCAACCACTAACTCACTTTTCCTGGACAGACGGCCCAGATAGCTGAGGTGTGTGTGCCCAGGACAGCGTGCTTGAACCTTAATTGGATATAAGCACGAAAATAACTTGAAATGAAATGAAAAGATCCGGCTAAAGAGATAAGAACAAGTGAACACTGTCAACTCACTGGTTGTTGTGTTCGGATATGGTCGCCCGCAGTGACGTGTATATAATTGTCAGCAACAGAGGAACACCTGCAAATCAAAGGAGACAGTTATTCAACAGGGGAGGGACGTACTCCAGTAGTAAAGCGATCGCTTGATGCGCCATTGGTATAGGTTCAATGCCTGTCGGTGGGAACATTAGGCTATTTCTCGTCCCAGCCAGTGCACCACGACTGATATATCAAAGGCCGTGGTATGTGCTATCCTGTCTGTGGGATGGTGCATATAAAAGATCCCTTGCTACTAATAAAAACATGTAGCGGGTTTCCTCTCTAAGACTATATCTTACAATTACCGAATGTTTGACATCCAATAGCTAATAATTAATAAATCAATATGCTCTAATAGCGTCGTTAAACAAAACAAACTTTAAACTTTTTTCCAAAACAGCCGATGATCAATAAACCAATATGCTCTAGTGGCGTCGTTAAACAAAACAAACTTTAAACTTTTTTCCAAAACAGCCGATGATTAATAAACCAATGTGCTCTAGTGGCGTCGTTAAACAAAACAAACTTTAAACTTTTTTTCTCAATAGCCGATGATTAATAAATCAATGTGCTCTAGTGGTGTCTCTAAGTAAAACAAACTTAAACTTTAACGTCATCTGAATAATACAGCACGCACTAGGAATTGGAAAAGGGGATGAGGGCGAAGGCGTAGCTCTGTGTGGCCACCATAATACTATGATTTAAATATTACAGTAAAAAGGGAAAATTCAAATCAAATTATGGCAGAAAAACATTTGAGCGAAATTTGAGAGTAAATTGGGTTAGAATAAATGCTATTAGTCTTTTTTAGAATGGCCTTGCATTAGGCAAACGCTTTTGTGTCGGCTGCGTAATGGTTAAGTCTTCGACTTTATTGCGTCTGATCCTAATTTTGAACTAATGCAAGTAAAAGTAAAAGTTTATTTTGTTTAACGACACAACGGTACATTGATTGAATTAATTATCGATTACTGAATGTCAAACATTAATAATTCTGACATTTCGTCTGAACCCACTATATTTTTCCATTGGTAATAAAGGATATTTTTTTATATGCATTTTCACACTGAAAGGACGGCACATACCATGACCTTTGATGTACCATTCGTGGGCACTGGTTTGAGAATTAGACAACGACCCTCTCACTGACATAATTATTAACCCGCTGTCCTGTACAGACAAGCGAGGTGTGTGCCAGGACAGCGTACTTGAACCTTAATTGCACAAAAATCAAGTTAAAATGAAACGATTTACTGGCCTTATCAGTATATAAAACTGTATCAAAAACACACTAGGAAAAAACTAAATCAATCGATCAACTTCCTGGATATAAAGAAAAATCGATTCCACTCCTACACCCCATATAATCATTTCTGAAAAACCTAATTAAAAGAGCGAAAATAATGCCATGTTTTCAATAACTTCAATTCGGAGTAACGTGAATAGCGGTACTGGAAGTAGCTCACAAGAAGGTACTGGATTAGGCAGGACGTGTCAAGTATTTCAAAGTTTGAAAAGGTAATTCATGTCTTTGAAAGTCTGACTGAGATAATTCACGTCTTTCAAAGTGTGAGTCAAAGAAAAGCGTACTTGAACCGGCAGAAAGAAGTATCTTGTTCATGCCAAGATGTTAAATAATTAGACCGGACACATGACGAGACTACATAGTAGCTTACCCCATCCAATGGCGAAACAGGATATGAGCAAGCCCTTTCCGGTTCGAAAAGCCTGCACCATGATGGTGTGCAGATAGAGTCCTTCACAAAACATCCAGGCAAAGTTGGAAACCGTCGAGTACTGGGCGAAGACGTGCATCACTTGGCACCACAGCTGAAAGACAGTTCAACATGAATACCACATAATTCAAAATCATATCGCTGTACAAGGCTTGCGTATAAGAACAAAAACTTTTGTTAAAAAAAAAATTTTGTTTAACGACAGCACTAGAGAACATTGATTTATTATTAAGCATCGGCTATTGAATGTCAAATTTGTTTTAATTTGGATATATAGTCTTAGAGAGGAAACCTGATATATTTTGTTTTTCATTAGTAGCGAGGGATCTTTTATATGCGCCATTCCACAGTCAGGATAGCACAAACAACGGCCTTTGATATACCAGTCGTGGTGCACTGGATGGAATAAGAAATAGCCCAATGAGCCCACCGACGGGGTTCGATCCCAGACCGACCGCACATTGTGCGAGTGTCTTGCCATTGGGCTATGTCTCACCCGCGTATAACACCAAGCCTGTGTATAAGAAGAGTCATTAAACCCTAACTCCTACCCTCCCCCCCCCCAAACAACCCTCCCACACTCATATTCAGAAACGACATACAATGAAATTACTGTCGCATTCAGAATTATTTGTTTGTAAAACAGTCAGATCAGATTTAGATGACATGATATACACAAATTTATTACAAAGCCAGCATTTAAAAAACTGTGTTTTTATAGAAAACCGTCCGTTGCTTATTTTTACAGAGCGATTCCAATGCGCTCTCATGAAATCGTTGAGAGTGTTGAATATATTGTGCACCAATCAAAGAATCCATCAGAAATCAGTGGATGACAAAGTCTCTCGGTATGAAAATGAAATCATACTACAATTAGTGAAATGTTTACTCACTTTCGTAATCCACCCCAGCACCAAAACAGACATCTTATCAGTAATGAACAAACTGTCAAAGACGGCGACCCTCCCTCCCCATCCCCCCAACTTCAAAGCTAAGCAATTGATGGTGCGGTGAAAATCCATTAGAACTGTTAATTTCAAACGTTTTAAAAGTGTTTTATCTAAGTATCGCACGCTGATATAATACTAGCTCCCAATGTGGTTACAGTTTGAAGTGAACTCGTTTTTAGATGGGAAATATGAAGTATTACCCAATAAACTAATTATAATATTATTGAAGGAGGAAATATACAGGCGTCCTACTTGAGGAAGTAAATAACTGTAAAAATTCATTTTATAACAAATCCATGTCAGACCCTACTCCTTTTAGCGCATCTCATTTCTTTAAAGTTGTATTATCGAATTTCAATCATTTAACGTCCTTTACCAGTGCAAAATGCAATTTTAGTAAAATGTAAGACGTGGGAAAATACGAAACGAATTAAAGCGGGCGAGACATAAATGGGATCATTTTTGTTTGAGAACGCCAGGACCGACGGTGTAGATTGATAGGTCATGAAAGGTTGATGGGTCTGCAAATTGATCATGGATCCTTGGACTAAAGTAGACAATCATTTAATAGCTGTTAGCAAAAAAAAAACAAACACGAAAAATCCCACCGATTCCAAAAACCCCACAAAAATAATTAAATTAACCAATCCCCAAAATACGCAACAAGAAGCAAAGTACCACCACCATAAACATGTCCCTTTATATTTGATGTAGTTATTTTAAAACTAGAAACACAGAACGAAACAGTGCATGGTAAGCCAGACATGTGCTGGGTCCGCATATCTGTACCGACACCAACGAGTGCACACTGAGTGAGAAATGTAAAACCAATACATCGACTTCTCTCTCACTAATAACCAATCTCTGTCCTGAAAAACACAGCCCATATACGTCGTGTGTATCCAGGATAGTATCCTAGAAACATAGGGTATTGTCTCGACTTCAATTATTTCGTCAGACCAGGGTGTCTCGAGATCGACGTCCAGTGGGATAATTTTCACCAACTATTATCCATATCTCGAACCACCGATATCTCGAACCACCGATATCTCGAGTGATTTGGTTTGCCCCTCCCCTAGCACAGAGATTTAAATTAGTGAAGTTAATATGGAAAAGCTATTCAGGATAAGCTAGAGAAGATAACCCAACGTTAAAGTTAAAGTTTGTTTAATTTAACGACACAACTAGAGCACATTGATTATTAATCATCGGCTATTGGATGTCAAACATTTGGTAATTTTGACATATAGTCTTAGAGAGGAAACACGCTACATTTTTCCACATCTATAACAAAGGATTGTTTATATGCACTATTCCACAGACATGATAGCACATACCACGACCTTTGGTATACCAACCGTGGTGCACTGGCTGGAACGAGAAATAACCCAATGGGAGCACCGACGGGGATCGATGCTAGACTGACCGCAGTATTGCGAGCGCTTTACCACCGGGCTACGCCACCACCACCCCTCCAATATTAAAAGCACTGACGGGATTTTTCACTTGATGGTTAACGAGTCGACTACCGTAACACATCATGCATCTATCGAATAAACCAGTTAAGACCACAAAGACGAACTATTTGAAAGACAACTTTATAACCAATTATATATCTACTCACAGGGTTGTCAATGATGACATTTCCATCGAGAGTGACGAAGACGTGGAATAAGATCCACGATATTCCAGTAAGCAGGTAGGATATGAAGAGATTCTTATGCAGAGTCAGTCGTTCACATCGGAGTTGTCTGAAACGAAACGTGTATTGTAGCTTACTCATATACGGTATAACTAAATGTATATTACTCAAACAAAATGTGTACTGTGTGTTATTCAAATACTGTATATTCAAATATACTGTATATTACTAAAAAAAAAAAAAAACCGATTAACACAATGCTGTTGTATATTATTCAAATGATGTATATAACAAAATGCATGTTGTATATTATTAAAAACTGTATAACAAAATGTGTGTTGTATATTATTCAAATGATGTATACAACGAAATGTGTTTTGCATATCATTCAAATGGTGTATATAACAAAATGTGTATTGTATGTCATTTAGTTTGAGTGTTCTAAATCATCAACAGGACGCATCTCTTTAAGCGTACTTTCCAAAGTCCACTCTCATTAAAACACCGTGTAACGAGGGAGGTTTTAAAATATACCCAGGGGAGAATTGGTAAGGGGCGCGTTGGTTTTGGGGCGAGTTGACCTGCTCCCCACTCAGGACATGGTAAGACAGGATTTTCTTAAGCTAAACAAAACAGGCATTATTAAACTAAAAAAGGGGGGGGGGGGGCGTCCCCATATACCCCAACTAGTTACTACCCTGACTGTAAGTAAGAGATTGTAGGTATTAGCCAGAAGTACCGTGCATCCGACTTTTAAGGTACAACAACTAGGTTATTTCCCCACTCCAATCTGTTTTGAATACTCGTTGTACCAAAAGTCGTGATATGTTCTAGCCTATCGTTTATTTGTTTGGCAACTAACAATTATATCACGAGAATCATTTCATCCACGCTAACTGTAGGCATAGTCCGATCCAGGCTAAGGATTTTCGAAGCAATCGTAGCGCTACGAAATTGAAAACCATCGTAGGTTATGACTTCACTATAGCACATGCCATAACTTGACGTCATAGACTATGATAGGTTTTCAATTTCGTAGCGCTAAGATAGCTTCGAAAATATGGGCACTGGGTCTTATCTAGCCTAAAGTAAGAGGAGTAGCTCATTGGCAGTACAACAGACATAAAGGCACAGTAATACGTTACAACTTTGTGGACAAAGGGGCTTTTTTAAAGAAAGGCTTTCGAATTGTTGTGGGGTGCAATTACGTCCATCCCCTTGTATTTCTGTTAGACGCAGCCTTGAAATGTCTTCACACTTAGTAAGTGTCACATTCACCAAGTATGTTACCACAGTTTAAAGTTTGTTTAGTTTAACGACACCACTAGAGCACATTGATTTATTAATCATCGGATATTGGATGTCAAACATTTGGTAATTTTGAAATATAGCCTTAGAAAGGAAACCCGCCACATTTTTTTCTTAGTAGCAAAGGAAACTTTATATGCACCATCCCATAGGCAGGACAGCACATTCCACGGCCTTTGATATACCAGTCGTGGCGCACTGGCTGGAGTGAGATATAGCCCAATGGGCCCACTGACGGGGATCGACCCTAAACCGACCGCGTATCAAGCGAGCGCTTTACCACTGGGCTACGTCTCGCCTCAAGTGTGTTACCAACAATTTCTTATTAAACATTAGTGCACGGTATCGTTAACGAAACGTTTATTTCCTACGAACCCCACTGATGAACGTTCATCACCATCAACAACAATAATGAGTAGCTTAGTTACAACAGACAATAATATTTATGTTAAAATTACCAAATGTTTGACATTCAACAGCCGATGATTACCAAATCAATGTGGTCTAGTTGTGTCGTTAAATAAAACAAACTTTAACTTAGCTGCAACAGCGAGTTTCTTCTTTCCTTACACTGAACAATTAATCAATTGTTGGCATCGAACCGAGGATATCGCTAAACAAACATACATGGTCATGCGAACCTTCAGACCGTGTATACATGTCTAGTGTAAAAGGTAAACACTTCTTATAGTTTGGCCCGAAGGAAAATAATTACAGGTAATCATCTCATTTGGCAGAATGAACACAAAGAGATGACTTCAGCTAATGGTCACGTATTGGAAACACTTTTCGATGGATCAATGGCAAAACTCAAGGAAATGTCTTAACACTTGGTAGAAAGATGCGGCGCTTTGTCGATTGTTTTGTTGGGTAAGGCAGATACACGGTTCCGGTCAATAGATGATATATTGATGTTTCAATAAACGGCAAGGACCTTTGTTTTCTCTCAACACGAGTTAAGACACCTAGGAGCTTAGTATCAACCGCCAAGGTTTAATTCAATAAAAACCTGGCTTGTAGCGGATGATCAAAAGACGAGAATAAATGAATGAATGAATGAATGGACGAATGAACGGACGAACGGACGGAAGGGTGCATTGACGAATGGAAGGAATAGTATTTAATTACATCTGACTAGGAAAATAATGGATGTTGAGTGTCACACGAAGATATATTAAGAAAAGAATGAATCAAAACAAAGTAAATATATGCTTATGACACTAGTGTTAGAGAGCAAATTCGCTATTACACACAACAAAACCCACGATGATGGTTAAGTGTTACGTCAAGGAAAATAATAAATTAATGTTTACAACAGCAACTAGCACTACTATTGATTCTACTACTTTTACATCAAAATACTACTCCTACTCCTACTGATGTTGATGCTGCTGCTACTACCGATTGATTGATTGAAACATATTTTATTGCTTTTTAAAGAACACATGGATTAGGCACAAGTTACACAACTTACTAGGCCTTCTCCAAAATACATACATATTACGACAGTAATATATTTTTGCAATTTAAATATGAACAGAAATAAAAGCTATTACTACTACTACTATTATTACTACTACTACTACTACTACTACTACTACTACTACTACTACTACTACTACTACTACTACTACTACTACTACTACTACTACTACTACTACTACTACTACTACTACTGCTACTACGTCTGTGTTAACGATGCTGCTGATATTACTAGTATCGTTAACATTGCTGCTGCTGTTGTAAAGATAATGGATGAATAATGAAAATGTTTCTTTTCTATAAATGTGTATGGGCATCACTAGAGGACAGCATGCACGTGCATGTTGACTGACACAGCACACACACAGCACGCACGTGCATGTTGACTGACACAGCACGCACGTGCATGCTGACTGACACAGCACGCACGTGCATGTTGACTGAGCGTGGCTGACTGAGCCTGTCTGACCTACCTGAAGCTGAAAAATATGGCGAGCGATATGAGCAGCAGTAAGATGGACAGAGAAAAGCCGACGATGAAGACGTAGATGTAGCCGATGTCGTCGTCAACGTCGAGATCGTGAAGCTAGAAACGAAAAACAAGAGAACATATCTAAGATATGCTTTGGAACAAAAAACACAATCACAACAGAACATATATAAGGTATGCTTTGGAAAAAAAAACACACATTCACAACAGAACATATGTTTTGGAACAAAAAACCCCACAAAAAAACAACAAAAAACCCACAAAAACCAAACAAGCAAAAACAACAACATATAAACAACACAAAACAGAATATTCGAGGGTTTTCTTTTGTAAGACACAAAACAAACTGAGCATGTCAAATTATTTTTTCTTAAAGAAGCTTTATTGCCATTAAACCCAGCAAATATCCACAGTGTCTTGTTTTAAAACATGCTTCTTACAGCGAAATGCCCAGAAAACCCCCAAACAAAAACAATAACCAAGACAATGCTAATCTCCATACATCGCATAAAACCAGTCTACAATCAGGTTTCAAGCTGCAACCCCAAACGTTTGTTTTGTTTAACGACACAACTAGAGCACATTGACTTATTAATCATCGGCTATTGGTCATTTTGACACAGTCATAGAGAGGAAACCCAATGCATGTTTCGATCAGTACCAAGGGATCTTTTATATGCACTTTCACACAGACATGAAAGCACATACCACGGCCTTTGGCCAGTTGTGGTGCACTGGTTGGAACGAGTAAAAAAAACCCAATCAGTTGAATGGATCCACCGAGGTGGTTCGATCCTACGACGTAGCTCCTCAGGCGAGCACTCAACCGACTGAGCTAAACCCCCCCCCCCAAGAAAACAAATGCAAACAACAAACCCTCACTTCACATATCGTTCCCGTGGGCCTATCTTATCTTTACTTCTTCTAGGTGAAATTCAAACAGTTAAACACTTCAGGTGAAATCAAGACTGGAATCGTAGGCGTCAAAACTAAAGAAGTTATCTATGGAGATGTTTTGTCAGACACTGTACGACAACACACTGTGTCACGAAACCGACCAAAATGTTTCAGTTTAAAACAACAAAAAAGTGTTTCTATTGTTCTTAAGTATTAATTAACAGGACAGCACATACATTGACATTTGACATAACTGTTTATAGAACCTGGCCTGGTGCTTATAAAACGTTTAGAGTCTAGACTCAAGACTCTACGAGACACTGAAACTTTAATGTCATGGCAACGCCACACAAATTGTATGCGCGTGACGTCATTACAATTGAGTTTGGACTCTAAAAGTTTTATAAGCACAGGCCATGGAATGGAAAGGGAAATCAAACAACTCACGATTATAAATAAGTTTCGCATCCTTAGGTGTGTGTTTGCCTTAACACTGAATGGAATTCAACTGCTCACGGCAAACATTAAATATATTCAATATATTCTTTGTAATTATTTTTATGTATATTTTAAAGCTGTGGTCTTTAATAGATATTTTAAAATATAATAAGCATTTAGAAGAGATCATCAACCTTTGGTTTCTCTCCGTAGCGTACCATTCTTCGATTTTCTATAATCTAGATCTCACCAAAACGCCTCTCTTTAAGGTTAATGATTACAAACAATACATAGCGATTATTTTAAAATGTATCTAACGAGCGAAAGCGAGTTTGATACGTTTTAAAACAACGAGTGAGATAAATGGTATCTAACTGACACGAATGTATGATTCTATTTCTTACATATCCTCAAAACCCAGGTTTTAAGGACATTTTAACATCGTTTTCGACTAAAAGTTATTTACAACCATTTGCACTTGTATTTGATTTACGCGTCACAGACACATAATTGTCAGGTTAACTATACGTCACGCTGTAATCTATTTCCATCGTGTAGTTTTTCATTGAATATATGGCATTGGTGACCTGGTCATCACCTAGGAGCAGTCAGTCGTATGTCTTGAAAATGTGTGTAAACAGGATATGTATAATCATAAATAACGCATGATGTTCTCACCAACGAGTGTGTAAGAATATGTTTTATACTATACTTTTGAGTTCAAAATTATGACGAAAGTTTTCATTTACACAAGCAGTTAACGATATCTGTTGATAAACGAAAACATCCAAGTTTATTAAAACTAAAGTTCTGTTTGTAATTTGCATTAGTTAAGATACAAGATGGAAAACAGACACTGCAGCTTTAAAACTAATCTAGCACCAGGGAAAAGCAAATCTAATACACCGACATCATGTTCGTGCACGTTTTAACTCGAGTCCTTGTGTTAATCGTAAATCTATTAATTCAGTCAATATAACATGGTTACTATTTTGACAGATAATTGCATCGCTGCGAGGACTGGGTTTTATAAAAGCAATGTTGACATCTCTACTACAAATACGGGATACAATCGTCTTTTATCACGAGTATAATGCACACAGCAAATAAACGGATGTTGTAGCAGCACAAAAGGAACATACTATTTACACATGAGCTGTTAAGTTCAATTTTCTCTTTCATTTAGTTTATACACCAGGGTACTATTATATCGTGTATCGGCCTCGGTGGTGTCGTGATTAAGACATCGGACATAAGGCTGGTAGGTACAGGGTTCGAAGCTCGGTACCGGCTCCCACCTAGAACGAGTTTTAATGACTCATTGTGTAGGTGTAACACCACTACACACTCTTCTCTCTCACTAACCACTAACTACCAACCACCAACCACTAACCCACTGTCCTGGACAGACAGCCTAGATAGCTGACGTGTGTGCCCAGGACAGCGTGATTGAACCTTAATTGGATATAAGTATGAAAATAATTTCAAATGAAATGAATATTGTGTATGATGTACATCCGTGTTGAAATCCTAGAAGATTTACTTTGCCATTGATACAATGGCAATTGATATTATTATGTCCGTGCTTCTTAATGACCTTGAACTTGAACTTAGTTGGTAGACCAGCAGAAAAACAGACACGTTATTTACGTCTCACCTTGTGTACAAATTAAACAGAAAACCCCTGATTATAGTCATCTTGCCAATAGGGATCCATGCCTGGTACAATTGTTAGCAATAAAGAAGAAAGAAGTTTGTTGTGTTTGACGACACCGCTAGATCACATTGATTTATTAATTATCGACTATTGGATTTCAAACATTTGGTAATTTTGACATTTAGTGTTAGAGAGGAAACCCACTACATTTTGTTTGCATTAGTAGCAAGGGATCTTTTATATGAACCATCCCACAGATAGGATAGCACATGCCACGGCATTTGATATACCATTCGTGGTACACGGGCCCACCGACGGGGATCGACCCCAAACCAAACGCTTTAACATTAGGCTACATCCTGTCCCCTTGTTAGAAATAATATGTATGTCTTGGGCTTGCAAACCAGCTGCATAGGCGAGGTAGATGTTAAATATTAAAGAAAAACCCCCATCCCAATCTGTCACCGCTTAGCTACGCTAATGTCTTTAATATAACAGTCGTGAATCATGGCTTTGTACCAGTTATGTCCACGTTCTGCCAAAATGAGTGGTGTTCACATATTCGCTTTTTATAATAAAGATTTGGGAGGATGTGGGGATGTAGGGGTGGGGAGTGGGTGCGTTAGAGGGATATGAATAATCATGTTGACGTCGCTACTCAGGTATACACCCTGTATCATCTACCCTTATACTGAATTGCACGGCAACTAAACCACGTTGACATCGATACTCAGGTATGCACTCTGTACCATCTACCATTAAGCCGAATGGCACGGCAACTACATCATGTTGACATCGGTACTCAGGTATGGACCCTGTACCATCTACTTTTAAGCCGAATGGCACGGCAACTACATCGTGTTGACGTCGGTACTCAGGTATGGACCCTGTACCATCTACTTTTAAGCCGAATGGCACGGCAACTACATCGTGTTGACGTCGGTACTCAGGTATGCACCCTGTACCATCTACTTTTAAGCCGAATGGCACGGCAACTACATCATGTTGACATCGGTACTCAGGTATGGACCCTGTACCATCTACTTTTAAGCCGAATGGCACGGCAACTACATCGTGTTGACGTCGGTACTCAGGTATGCACCCTGTACCATCTACTTTTAAGCCGAATGGCACGGCAACTGCATCATGTTGACGTAGGTACTCATGTATGCACCCTGTACCACCTACCCATAAACCGAATGGCACGGCAACTGCATCATGTTGACATCGGTACTCAGGTATGCACCCTGTACCATCTACCATTAAACCGAATGGCACGGCAACTACATCATGTTGACATCGGTACTCAGGTATGCACCCTGTACCATCTACCATTAAACCGAATGGCACGGCAACTACATCATGTTGACATCGGTACTCAGGTATGCACCCTGTACCATCTACCATTAAACCGAATGGCACGGCAACTACATCATGTTGGCATCGGTACTCAGGTATGCACCCTGTACCACCTACCCATAAACCGAATGGCACGGCATCTACATCATGTTGACGTCGGTACTCAGGTATGCATCCTGTACCACCTACTTTTAAGCCGAATGGCACGGCAACTACATCATGTTGACGTCGGTACTCAGGTATGGACCCCGTACCATCTACTTTTAAGCCGAATGGCACGGCAACTACATCATGTTGACGTCAGTACTCAGGTATGGACCCCGTACCATCTACTTTTAAGCCGAATGGCATTGACGCTACATCATCGAATGCGAAATCAATGCTGTAATCTGTAGCACTGAATAGAAAACTAAAGCCGGCTTAACTGTGACTAATTGTAAATGACACTGCATAGACACACGCCTTCACACACGTGCCGTGACAAATCCTCGCTGACAGTGACAGAACAATACTACAATGACGGTCGTGGGAACATAATCTAGGTGTATGTCAGGTAAAAGCTTAGTGTGGGCATACCAAATTGGGAAATGTCATTCATTCACAATACATGGTAGTGTTAAAGCGAAATCTAAATCACACACGTATCTCGGAGTTAAACGTTCCCAACAAAAGTAACCATTACAGCAAAATCTGACTGGCACGAAGGCATATCAAGTTTAACGTTCATAAAGAAAATAACCATTACAGAACGTTTGCCATGTAACTCCATAATGAATCATGCAAAAGAGTGTATGAAAGCATAGTGTTAGGTTTTAAACCCAAACAATGACACGTATTAAAAACAAGATTTCCACCGAATTAAATGTCCTATTCGTCTTGATGCAAGTTAAGAAATAATATATATATATATATATATATATATATATATATATATATATATATATATATATATATATATATATATATACATATACATATACATAATAATAATAATAATAATAATAATAATAATAATAATAATTCAATATACACAAATTAACTGACTGTTTTGTTTAATTTAATCAATTGATTTGTCACACACAGTGTAATGAACATCCATAGGTGCAACTACAAACCAAGTCTCATTGACCTAGAACGTATATTTTGTGAGAAATGGAACCAAATGCGACACTTTAACATTGAGCAATGAACAAATATAGTTTCATTAAAATATTTAATTAATTAATTTTAATTCTCTTCACATGTATTATCATGACCATCCATAAAAACAGCTATAAAACAAGTTTCATCGACCTAGGACTTAAAGTTTGTAAGACATGGGGCTAAAGTCAAAACTTTAACGTTAAGCTAAATGCAAACGTATTTTAATTAAAAATGTTTATTAAAGGGACATTCCTGAGTTTGCTGCACTTTTTAAGATGTTATCGACTAACAAAGATTTTTTAACAATTGTATTTACATATCAAATATATTTTTCTGCATAAAATATTAGTGGCTGTATATTAAATGTGTTTCTGATCGTTCTAATATTTGTACTAGGTTAAATTTCATTTAATTTCCAAAATTATAATTTTTTCGTACGTACGAAATTATTTGAAGACAAAATCAAGTTTAAGCTTCTTACAAATATTAAGACGACCTGAAATACATTGAATTTACAGACACTGATATTCTAAACCAGAAAATGTATTTAATATGTAACTTTAATCGTAGAAATAGTTTATTGGTCGGAAACATCTTACATGCAGCAAACTCGGGAATGTCCCTTAATTATTTTATTTTTTAAAATAATTTTCACATGCACTGTGATGGACATCCATAGGTTCAGCTATAAACCACGTTTGGACTAAGGACATAGTTTATAAGAAACGGATCTGAACGCGAAACATTAACCTCAAACGCAATCATTGACGCTGCCGTCGCCGTTGCCGCCGCCGCCGGAAAAGCAATACCTATATCTCGCCTTTTAACTTCGCACAGGCGCACCACAACTGGTCAAAGGCCGTGGTATGTGCTTTCCTGTCTGTGGGAAAGTGCATATAAAAGATCCCTTGTTGCAGTAGGAAAACTGTAGTGGGTTTCCTCTGCTGACCGGCCTCGGTGGCGTAGTGGCAGGCCATCGGTCTACAGGCTGGTAGGTACTGGGTTCGGATCCCAGTCGAGGCATGAGCTTTTTAATCCAGATACCGACTCCAAACCCTGAGTGAGTGCTCCGCAAGGCTCAATGGGTAGGTGTAAACCACTTGCACCGACCAGTGATCCATAACTGGTTCAACAAAGGCCATGGTTTGTGCTATCCTGCCTGTGGGAAGCGCAAATAAATGATCCCTTGCTGCTAATCAGAAGAGTAGCCCATGTAGTGGCGACAGCAGGTTTCCTCTCAAAATCTGTGTGGTCCTTAACCATATGTCTGACGCCATATAACCGTAAATAAAATGTGTTGAGTGCGTCATTAAATAAAATATTTCTATTCTTTTTACTCTGCTGACTACATGTCAGAATTACCAAATGTTTGACATCCAATAGCCGATGATTAATTCATCAATGTGTTCTAGTGGTGTCATTAAACAAAACAAACTTCTTCGTACAGGCGAGAAAAAATATCGTCTTATAGCCTATCAATATATTAATCTCCTTTTGGATTTAATTAAGTATGAAGGCAACTGATAGAACAGGTAAAATAAAACAGCTGTACTATATTACAATACTGTGTGAGATGGCGTGGGTTCAAAACTCAGTTATGTATTTTTACATGGGTTTTACCATTATTCATTATGGAGTAACATGTGCCAATTTTTCGGTACTCGTTTGACGCGGACTGACAGTACAGTGAAATCTCACTGACATTAACACGTTTCTGACATGTCGCTGGGCTGTCAATTTGTAAACGTTTAAACGGAACCTATTACACGAAACAATACCGTGCACATGAACCAATGTTTAACTAACTTGTAACTACGTGTACTAGTGAATCAATATAGATATAAAACTTCTTGAGCAATAGTTAATTACAACTATAATATAATCGCTGTTACGTTTTCTTAAATGCATAATACGATCTATATTTGTGAACTATGAATAGCATACTTCAACTTTACAAAATCATTCACCTAAATTAAAGTTGAAGAGTGGAGGATACTGAGTTTTCACTTACGATCTTCGTTCCACAAGGTTTTTTTTAATTTATCTTTTTTTGCACTGGCCTGATTTTATCGCTGGTTAAATCGAATTAATCATAGTTCGACATCAACGGTCGGAAAAGTACACAAGATAGACGCCATCATGTGAATGTGTGGCTTCATCCCCCCCCCCCCCCCCCCCCCCCCCGGGTTACATTCATTTGATAATCCAGCCATGATGATTCCCTGTTTCTATGACAAATGATAGTAGCAGAAGAGGAAGATAAGTTGTTTTAGCATTTTATCACAAGCTTTACTTAAACCATAGAATATAAATAAATATATGAATAAATACAAAGGTTAGAAAGTACAGCATCTGGTCAAACAGCCTACGAGACACTCCAAACATTTAAAATTCTAAAATATTTAAAAACACATTGTGCTAACTTCTAAGTAAAACATAATTTATTATGCGTTTCTTTTAAAATGCAATACTGATGCTAAATTTCATTTGGGTTAATCAGCATGTACGGACAGTTCTACCATTAGAGTAGAAGACAATGGGATATCGGTTCTATTGTCTACACTGATCGACCAGTGCTGCAGGTGATGCTAAACATAACTAAGGGTTTGGTAAATTGTAAGTAATCATGAAAGTAATCGCTAATTCGCTAATTACGATTGCATTAGCAATGTAATCGATTAAGATTGTGGTTACATGGCATTTTCCAACATTGTACTCGATTACGATTGCGATTGCGATTACATGATTGCGATTACCCCATGTCTGATATATAAATTGTAATCGATTACGATTACGATTACGATTACCCCATGCCTAATATATACACTGTAATCGATTACGAGTACGATTACATGATTGCGATTACCCCATGTCTGATATATACATTGTAATCGATTACGATTACTAATTACGATTACCCCATGTATATATATATATATATATATATATATATATATATATATATATATATATATATATATCTATATCTACACGCCGTATGTATGTATGTATGTATATATATATATATATATATATATATATATATATATATATATATATATATATATATATATATATATATATATATATATATATAAACATGTGGTACGTTCTGTTAAACATTTAACAGTTTTGTAAACGTTTCTAAAATGGTCTAAACGAAACGATGCCCTGAACACGTGTATAGGTAACACTCCACAAATAAAGAACCTGACGTGATTCTCGCCTCACACAGAAAGTCATCATGACAATAAAACTACCACCAACATGTTTCTGCGTTCTGTTCCTGCAGGCCGTATAGTTACTCCAGGGCGATCCCTTGAGTGGGTGGATCTTCCAGTGTCCGCTTTCGTCACAGTCTTGATGGGCGAATTCTGAAATACACCCACACAAAATAATTACTACCATTTGTCTGTGTTATTGTTTCCAGATATAAACGAACAGTCAATACATTTGACTGCAGAGAAGTCAATACCCAATGACAAGGTGCAGGAAGGGGTAATTTCCCCCATAGGTGTGAAATAAAAAGTACTTGCCTAATTATAAGGTACTTTGGAATATTTTCGGCTATCGCATGTTTTTACTGTTACACTGCACTTTTTCTGGCTCGATTGTCAGATTTGGGAAATCCAGGGTATTTCTGCTTGTTCTGGTGTTCGTAATAGCTCTAAATGCATTTTATGTGGGGGGAAAAAAGGTACGCACCTTATATATATATATATATATATATATATATATATATATATATATTTCATTTCAACTTATTTTCGTGCTTATATCCAATTAAGGTTCAAGCACGCTGTCCTGGACACACATCTCAGCTATCTGGACTGTCTGTCCAGGACAGTGGGTTAGTTGTTAGTTGGTTAGTGGTTAGTGAGAGAGAAGAGAGTGTAGTGACCTTGCACTACTTACCCATTGAGCCGTTAAGAACTCGCTCTGGGTTGGAGCCGGTACCGGGCTGCGAACCCTGTACCTACCAGCCTGCAGTCCGCTTAACCACTGCGTCACCGAGGCCGGTGCACCTTATATAAACAAAGGTACGCACCTTAAACACTAGGGTGAGTGACTTGACGCTAACCATCACTTTACTTATTCGACCAGCAGTGGTCTATCATTAAAAACTGGTCTATCATTAACACGGCGAGAAACAGAGTTATCATACCTGACGCCATATAACCGTAAATAAAATGTGTTGAGTGCGTCGTTAAATAAAACTTTCCTTCCTTAAATTTTAAAGTTACAAAATATGACCATAAAGGGGCGAGAGGGTGGATTTGGGGTTTGTGTGGACGGGAGAGGAGACTTTACTTGGCGAGTGGAACCATTTAGTGTTTTACTCCCGGCGTGTACGTCACTGTTGTAGTGCATATGATTTGTTGTAATTACAATGTGGAGGACTAGAACTGGCTATGTAAAACAACAACAACAACAACACAACAACAACAACAACAACAACAACAGCAACAACAACAACAAACAAACAAAACAACAAACACCTCCTCCCCCCACCAAAACGACCCCAGTAGTTTGGGTTTGAGGGATATACAATGAAACAGGAAGGATGGAAAGCCATATTTAATTTTTGTTTTAAATAAATGAAATTGCTTTCTTTAAGTTTTTATTTTTTATTTTTTTTTTTTAAAACGTTAAAACCATTACTTTGTCCAGTTATAACTGGTTTCCAGGCATGGGTATAGCAAGCAAGTCCCGACATTTATATTTGCACATTATCCATTCTATAACAGAAATTGGAATCTTGGAGAATTCAAAATTCTACCAGCAGAGATTGAAATTGCAATTTTGTTTTACTGAAAAGATTTGTCATTTTACACACTTTCAAAGAAATTTATTTTTACTTTTTGTATACATTAATAATGTTGTTGCTTTCATTTGATAACATTTATCATGGATTCTAAAACAGAATTATTACTTGCATAAATAGAAAACTATTTGCAGTCAGTCGCATAATTGAACAAAATACATATTTGAATGCCTTTGTTTAACATTGAATACGTTCATTTTGAAATGCCAGGCGTAGGGATGCAAAGGTTCATTGACAAGTAGCCAAAATAAGTAACCGCCAAAACCTCGTTCAGACAGACAGAAGTAATTTTCCGATTTTCCTTCAATGATTTGGGTAGTAGAGACCGTTTATATTACAACAACTCGTGTTTTCGATCTCGGCCTGTACCACTCAGATATGTACCATTACTCGCTGTAATATAAACGGTCTCTCACGTACGTTCGTTTTGTATTCTATAGACGCAATCGCTTCAGGCACGCGGAACAGGAGAGGGGGTAGTTGGGAGAGCCCCCCCCCCCCCCCCAATAACTCTGGATAAAAAATATTATTCGTAGAAAATCTTAAGACGGAGATGAATTTTACTTGCAGGAAATTGCATTTCAGGACATATAATGTTTTTAATTTTACGGGGAAGCATACTCCGAACCCCCTAGAATCTTTGCTCTGTGCCCTCGATCACAGTCAATACCCCCAATGTATACTTGTTACCGCCGTGCCTTTGATAAATGCCAATTTGTGGGGTTTGTTTTTACAAAGTGGAAATATGGAAGCGGTGTTTGTGTGCGATGATTATTACTGTTATCGAAATTACGCTCAAATCTTCCACGTATTAATGTGGTAGCTAAGCCATATGACGTAAACTATTATTTGCAGTTGATGATACCCCCCCCCCCCCCCCCCCCCCCCCGAGAACGTGTTAGTAGTTTGCATCTTAATAAACGAAGGCAGAAAAACACGTATGTAAATGCGCGTAAGCCTAGGTCCATATGTACTAACACGCTCTGCGTTAGAGCCCAAATTAAATCCGTGGAAGAACGCCAACCATCGGAATATGTCGCCAGATATATAAAACAATCTGCAAGTTCTATTACCGGTAACAATTAATGATTAACCCACTGTCCTAGACAGACCGCCCAGGGCCCGTGCTTATCAAACTTTTACAGATGTCACACGCATATAATTTGTATGGCGTTGTCATGACATTAGTGTCTCAGACTCAGTTAGACTCTCGATTCTAAACTCTAAAAGTTTAATAAGCACCAGGCCAGATGCTAAAATATCGCCTTTTACACCATTCAAAGTTTAAAAAGTTCACACTCAAATGTCAAATGTTATGTGGCTAGCATACAAATTGATGACATCGCAAATGAAGATCCCAACGCCACACAGTTTTCTGAGCTATGTGTGCTTGTAAACCGTGTGCAATGCCAAAGCTGATAATTGCAAATTTCAGTTTCATTTCTTTTCGTTCTTATATCAAATTGAGATACAAGGGCATCTGGAGCACTGGGATACGAACCCAACACCTAGTAGCCTAATTGCGATGGCTTCACCAATCGAGGCAAGTGATGATAATTACAAATTAGTCTCGATAATCAAGATGGAACTTGGCTGTCAGGAAACGAGATCTCGCGTGTCTGTAATCTCGTGAGACTAGGCATGGTTACTCCAGTACTTCAATAATCAATATTATTATGAAAATCAATAACCCATCATACAAATTCATATTTGCTTAAAATTACAGATATTACATTTTTATGTGGTTCCAAAATAATATCCCTGTGGCCTGATCTTGGTGGTCATCTACGACAAGAAGTAGGTGACTGGTAGGCTGGACGAGGGAGGGAGGGAGCGAAGACAAATGAAAATAGCACATCATCAGTGCCAACAGCAACAAATCCCAACTTTTCCAACAAAAAAAAGAGTTGAAAAAAATATTTTTATATTTTTAAAAATCATTATTTTGGTTTACACAAAAATTAATTAAATGTTTAACTTTTCCTAGTTTGGGATTTTTATATAGTACATTCTAAACAACAGATACCACCAACCCACTCAAACACACAAAGAAAGAATAAATAAAACAAAAAGGGAAAAAAAAGAAAGAAAGAAAGAAAGAAAGGAAGGAATGTTTTATTTAACGACGCACTCAACACATTTTATTTGCGGTTATATGACGTCAGACATATGGTTAAGGACCACACAGATATCGAGAAAGGAAACCCGCTGTCGCCACTTCATGGGTTACTCTTTTCGATTAGCAGCAAGGGATCTTTTATATGCACCATCCCACAGACAGGGTAGTACATACCACGGTCTTTGATGCACCAGTCGTGGTGCACTGGCTGGAACAAGAAATAGCCCAGTGGGCCCACCGACAGGGATCGATCCCAAACCGACCGCGCATTGAACGAGCACTTTACCACTGAGCTACGTCCCGCCCCAAAAAGAAATGAAAACAACCAAAAAACCCTCACAAAACAATCCCCTAAAAACACAAAACCCCCACAAAACAATCCCCTAAAAACACAAAAAACCCCACAAAACAATCCCTTAAAAACACAAAAACCCTCACAAAACAATCCCCTAAAAACACAAAAACCCTCACAAAACAATCCCCTAAAAACACAAAAACCCTCACAAAACAATCCCCTAAAACCCTCATAAAACAATCCCCTAAAAACACAAAAACCCCACAAAAAAACCTCACAAAACAATCCCCCAAAACACAAAAACCCTCACAAAACAATCCCCTAAAAACACAAAAACCCCACAAAAAAACCTCACAAAACAATCCCCTAAAACACAAAACCCCTCACAAAACAATCCCCTAAAAACACAAAAACCCTCACAAAACAATCCCCTAAAACACAAAAACCCTCACAAAACAATCCCCTAAAAACACAAAACCCCCACAAAAAAACCTCACAAAACAATCCCCTAAAACACAAAAAACCTCACAAAATAATCCCCTAAAAACACAAAATCCCCACAAAAAACCCTCATAAAACAATCCCCTAAAAACACAAAAAAACTCACAAAATAATCCCCTAAAAACACAAAATCCCCACAAAAAACCCTCACAAAACAATCCCCTAAAAACACAAAATCCTGACAAAAAACGTCCAACACAACACCCTCCTATAACAAAACCCCAACAACACCCAAAACCCCACAAAAAAGCGCCACAAAAACAAAATAAAACAAAACAAAAACAAACAAATAAAATCGATCAACAACCCAATTAATCCCAATCTAATTAAAATTAGCTCCACTATTACATGTGGATCTAACACCAGCCAGTTGGAGCTCATGTCCACCAATCAAAACCTTACTTGCAGAATCCTGCCAGAGATTTAAAACTAACAACACTGCGTAGTCCCCAATATCCAGGTAACATTTCGTCTGTAAATAATAATTTATGGGTATGGGTAACTATATTTACGTGCCCCTATCCACGAAGGTTCAGGCACGCCCACTGCGGAATTAGCCTCTGACTTCGCCAGTGACTGACTCCGGAGCAGGGGGGGGGGGGGGGGGGGGGTAAGTTTGAAGTGGGCGGAATTTGGAAAAAAGCCATTTAGTTAGCGCGGACCGACTAGCAGACACTTCATAAACAAGAAGTAACACCGAGTGGGAGCCGTGTTCTGATTGGCTGAATTTCGATTCCTCGGTGAAGCCTGTTTTTTACCTAAGTCTACAAAGAATAATAATTTAAATATTGACCAATCACACTTCGCCTTTTATAACGTTATTTGGGAGCATACAAATTCTAAAAATATCGGGCGAGTCTATTTTAGTGGCCGCAGTACAGCAAACCATATCAACATTAAAAATTATTTATTTATTTATAAAAAAAACCTAAACTAAATCAGTCTTCAGTTTTACATTACAAATTATTTATTTTATAAAATAAAACATGTTTTAAGGCATTCGTAATTCACACGTAATTCGGAATGTTTTCAAATTATTTTTAAATCACTGGCAGGATTCTGCAAGTAAGATTTTGATTGGTGGACATGATCCACATGTAATAGTGGAGCTAATTTTAATTAGATTGAATTAATCCCAGTCAGTTATACCAACACAGACAAAACTTTGCAGTTGATAGCAAGGAATCCTTCATACACGCTGTCCTAACGTATGAGATATCCCTTATTGCTAGTCAAACTGAACAGTCTTTTAGGGCGGTTATGGGATTCAATCATGGGCGGATCCAAGGGGGGGGGGGACCAGGGGGACGCGTCCCCCTCAAAAATTGTTCAAGTGCCCTCAAAATGTCCAAGTGCCCTTTTTGTTTGTAGAATTTTTTTTTTAAGTAAACAATAATTATATTGTAGATAAATGAAATCAAGATTTTCGTGTACATGCGCAAGCTTGCAGATATGTGTCTGTGTTATTGAGTCTCAATGGGGCCCCATTGAGGTTCTAACGCGAGTGACGCCAATTTACTTCATTATTGCTAGTATATTATGACGTAGAACTGTAGGAATTCATATTAATTGTAAATATCAAAACTTGTAGTAAGGTGCCCTTTTGACGAGTCAATGTGCCCTTCTTTTTTGGTCCCCCCCCTAAAAATATTTCCTGGATCTGCCCATGGATTCATGTTCTAACTCTACACCACACCAGAGTTCGGTCCAAACTTTGACGCCTAATAACTGCTGAGAAATGCAATGTCATGTTTTTAGGTGTTGTTCAATCATTTGAAAAAACACCCCAAGTTGTAGGAAAGCAAAATAAAATTGTTTAACGACACCTCGGCAACCCTATCCCAGAGCGAGTGCATCATCAGGCTCAGTGGGTAGATGTAAAGCCAAAAACAGCGGATTTCACCCACCGGACGATATTATGGGTATGTCTTCTGAGTGGGGATCATCACTCGGCAGACACTGTAGGTTCCTGTATGACGTTCATGTCAAGTAGTCCCATACCGACAAGGAAATACTGCAGCTTTCCGCTCATTATCATTATCTGTACATATGTTTGTGATGTCCTAACACAAGCGGGAGGCCGGGACATTGCCCAGTAGTAAAGCACTCGCCTGATGCGTGGTCGGTCTGGGATCGATCCCCGTCGGTGGGCCTATTGGCTTATTTCTCGTTTCAGCCACTGCACCACGAATGGTATACCAAAAACCGTGGTATGTGCTATCCTGTCTGTGGGATGGTGCATATAAAAGTTTCATTGCTACTAATAGAAACAAATAACGGATTTCTTCACTAAGATTTTATATGTCAGTCTAACCAAATGGACAGGCCTCGGTGGCGTCGTGGTTAGGCCATCGGTCTAGAGGCTGGTAGGTACTGGGTTCGGATCCCAGTGGAGGCATGGGATTTTTAATCCAGATACCGCAAGGCTCAATGGGTAGGTGTAAACCACTTGTACCGACAAGTGATCCATAACTGGTTCAACAAAGGCCATGGTTTGTGCTATCTTGCCTGTGGAAAGCGCAAATAAAAGATCCCTTGCTGCCTGTCGTAAAAGAGTAGCCTATGTGGCGACAGCGGGTTTCCTCTAAAAAACAGTGTCAGAATGACCATATGTTTGACGTCCAATAACCGATGATAAAATAAAAAATCAATGTGCTCTAGTGGCGTCGTTAAATAAAACAAACTTTACTTACCAAATGTTTGACATCCAATAGGCGATGATTAATAAATCAATGTGCTCTAGTAGTGTCGTTAACCAAAACAAACTTTAACTATAATACAAGCGTGAAAACACTTTGTATTACATCTCTAACTCTAGATATCCGACTTACCATCTGGGTTAAAGGGCAGGTAGGAAGGGCATGGTATGAAGGCAGTGGTACCAGCAAGCGTGTAGTTCCAGCAACCCCATCCGTCAAACGTAGCATTGCAGTAGAGGTTGCCTGTTGGGAGAGAGAGAAATATATATAGTAATTCAAGCTAGTAAAATTTATTGTCCTATTCTTAGTAAATGATTCGGAACGAAATGTTATTGAGCCAGAAACGTCAATATATTTGAAGATTGTTAAGCGAGTCTGTCATGGGATTTCTTTTATTGCGTGACTAAACAAAGTATTACCTCACATATATATATATATATATATATATATATATATATATATATATATATATATATATATATATATATATATATATATAATTTAACACCCAAAGTGCTTTATGAAATCAATGACACACTCGTCGCATCCTAGTTTTTATTGTTATTTTCTATATAATTGAAGAATGGTTTTGTTCATTGTTAGATAACACCGGCAATATACATGTTTGCAATACGGTTTTGATAGTAGTGATATTAGTGCAACCCGTGCGACCTTGCATTTAAAAGTTTTTTTTTTTTTATCCAAACCCGAATAAGCTACCACACCTATTAACAAGAAACCTGTCTAAAGAGACCACTCGACTAATATTCATAATCATCCAGTGATGTACAAGGGATTTGTTCATTGCTCTTTCAGCAGATTCTTGGAGTCGAGATTTAGCTCAGTCGGTTGAATGCTCGCCTGAGGTGCTAGCGTCGCAGGTTCGAACCACCTCTGTGGATCCATCCAACTGATTAAGTTTTTTCTCGTTCCAACCAGTAACCACAACCTGACAAAGGCAGTGGTTTGTGCTTTCCTGTCTGTAGGAAAGTGCATATAAAAGATCCCTTGCTGCATTGGGGGAATTGTAGCCGGTTTCATCTAATGAGACTACGTGTTATAATTACCAAATGTTTGACATCCAATAGCCGATGATAAATTAATCAATGTGCTCCAGTGGTGTCGTTAAACGAAACAAACCTTTTCAGTGGCAACTTAACCCATTTGACTACTGTATTGATGTTGTGGTCACATGACGGTTTTCAATAAACTTCCCCTAAAATCAGTATCCTTTACATAGCTTTAAATGTGGACCCAGTAACGTAATACAGAACTCTTCTTCACATTACCACTTCAGTGACGATGCACTTGTTATTAAGATGTTGAAAATATATTGAAGTTTGAAAATACACCTAACAGCGCTTCAGATGTTCGTGTATGCAATATTAATAATATGCTCCAGCCTTTTCAGATAACTTTCAAAATAGATGTTTAATATTTAATCCAGAGTTAAGTATGTCAGGAAATGACAAATCCTGAAGGTTTCCCGAACCGTCAATCTACAAAAAAGAGTTGCGTGCCGATTTATTATAGCTTTTAAACGTTAACACGATGCTTTAATGTCAAATCGTCTGTACCGGTAATGTTAAATAGCAAGCAGGCCTACCTGTTTACCTATAATAGGAATTTCATGAGACTACCCATCTATTCCTCCATATTCGTGTAATTCCACTACATATAAATTGCAGAACACAAAACAATCTATCAAAATCTGATAAAAATACCTTTCAGCAGAAGATAAAAATATCTTCCCGCCATAAAAACATTAATTGCCTGCGTGTCTGCATTACGCTCTGCATACTTCGTATTAATGATCTGCAGCGCGTGGTTCCTTGACCAGTCGGGCAAACATTATTGACAACTTTTTTTCTTTTTTAAAAATTCTTCACGTTTATGAGCAGAACAACTTTTCATCTCAACATGAGTTGCGTTCGGTCAAGATCATACACATTTCCGCCAATCATCGGAGAAGTGTTTGATTCTGTCTGTCTAAGTCGTGATGAATGAATGATTAATTTTAAAACTCACACACGTATCTGACACTAAAGATAACAGCTTCAGTGCTGTTTTCGTGAAAACATTTTGAAACGACCTGAAATATTTCATTTCATTTGAATTTATTTTCCTACGTATATCCAATTAAGGTTGAAGCACGCTGTCCTAGGTACACACCTCAGCTTTCTGGGCTGTCTGTGGATTAGTTTTGTTAGTGATTAGTGAGAGAGAAGAGGGTGCAGTGGTCTTACACCTACCCACTGAGTTGTTAAAACTCGCTTTGAGTGGGAGCCGGTACCGGGCTGCGAACCCAATACCTACCAGCCTTGTGTCCGATGGCTTAACCATGATACCACCGAGGCATTTGAAACGTCCTGAGATAGGTATGAGCGCCAAGTCAATATCTTAAACTGGTTTTGGATGTTGGGATCGCCGAGCTCGTGGCCTTCAGCCTATCAGTTAAGCCGAGGATGAAGTCCGCTTTTATTTGAATGATATAGGATCACAATGTCAGGGCGCAGTGTCACTTAGTGATGGACTCTCGGCTGAGGAGCGACGGGTCGCTGGGTCGATCGTGTTTGGCGGATTCAATTGCTTCTCATCCCAGTTAAAGAGACAGTCCTCAGTTTAACTGATGCCTCTGTTAGATCTTTCCGACTAAAGTTTGTTTTGTTTAACGACACCACTAGAGCACATTGATTAATTAATCATCATCATCGTTTATTGGATGCCAAACACTTTCCATGAGACAGAAAAAGCACATACCACGATCTTTGACCAGTTGTGGTGCACTAATTGGAATAAAAAACAAAAACAAAACCCCACCCCAATCGGGATCTACCGAGGTGGTTCGATCCTGCGACGCAAGCACCTCAAGCGAGCACTCAACTGACTGAGATAAATTACGCCCCTCTTTCTGCTTAATAAAATCTGTTAAAAACAAAAGTTACAAACTAAATATAGATTCTTCTTTGAAATATCGTTGTTTGTATATTAAATGTTTTTCTGGTCGGCATAATGTTTGTAAATAGCCCACTCTAGATTTGGTATCCCAATAATTTTATACGGGCGAAAAAAATCTATATATTAGGAAATAAAATGAAGTTTGACCTAGTATTAATATTAAGACGATCAGAAATACAATGTTGTTTTATGCAGAACAATGTATTTAATCGGCAACATCTTAACAACAACAACAACAACAACAACAACACACTCAGGACTGTCCCTTTAATATTCTACGACTGGTGTACCAAAGGCCGTGGTACATACTGTCCTGTCTACGGGAAAGTTCACACAAAAGATCAATTGGTTCTCTTTGAAGAGGACTAGCCTGTGTAGCGGCAGTGGGTCTCTCTCTCTCTCTCTCTCTCTCTCTCTCTCTCTCTCTCTCTCTCTCTCTCTCTCTCTCTCTCTCTCTCTCTCTCTCTCTCTCTCTCTCTCTCTCTCTCTCTCTCTCTCTCTCTCTCTCGTATTTTCCCGACTTACGACTTTCGACAGGTGCGCCCATATTAATAACTAATGGGTTATACGACGAGAATCGAGTTGTAAGAGCGTTCAGAATAGCAACTGGATAGTCGTAGAAGTCGTGACAGCAGAAAGTTAGCCTAGCATTAGGCTATACATCACAAGCGTTTTCCTGACGTTGTCACCCCAAACATGCAACAATTGCTACGAAACATTTTAAATCTTGAAGTTGCTTTGTGCAGTTACAATCCCCCCCTCCCCTAAAATATAGATATTATACACCGTAATATAACAGTACTTTTTCAGACTAAGATGCATAATAATAGCCAGTCAAAGTAATGATTTGACAAAGCTCACACGAATCGGCTATTTCGTCTATTGAAATACTAATGTAAGAGTGTCCACCAAATTCAAACACTTTATTGCTTTTAGTTTTGATACCAGACCTGTACAGGCACGCATTTGTTTATGACAGACATTATACCACAAAAACCAAAAAACATCACTAAATTTATTCTCAAAATTTTATGTTAAATTTCATGTCATCAACAGGCTTTTTATTTTGGCGGTTTAATAATATCTGACTTCGTAAAAAACACAAATACAACATGCCTCTGAAAATTGCGGGAACGAATTTTTCGTTCGCGTGTCGCTCTCTAATGTACATCCTTTACGTGGACATAACGAGTGACGCAAATAACGAGTTACGCAAAAAGAAATGTTAATACATTTACCTTTGTTTGACACCCAGTGGCCGATGTGTATTTTGAATTTGTTTTTGCATAACTGATAAATGAGTTAAGCAAAATTTTCAATTCTCAGATGTCTGCACAACATGAATGAATAATAGGCGCTTTGAGAAACTTTTGAATGGGGTTCATTTGGCAAATATTATTTTCTTTTGAATGGGGTTCACTTCTATAACGATTGTGTACATTTTATACCTAATTTTTAATTTGTTGAAAATACATCTAAACCGGTTGCAGACAGATCAGACATATGGACGGCTGTGATTGGTTGCATTAATGAATTACAGAGACAGTATCACGAGTCCGTGAAACATTCTCAGGAGAATTAAATGTTTTTATGACCAAACGTTGAATTATTTGAAAAGGACAGTGTTTAGCATAAACAGTTTTATTTTGTTAAACAGACGGGAATTGTATCTTTAAGAGAGAATATTACCAACGTCGTTTCGGCAGACGATCGAAGTTTCGGGAGAAGGAAAGAAAGGGACAAGTGAGACCACTGTGGTTTTTGAAGCAGTCATCGCTGATAAATGATCGTCCCGAAATCGAATTTCATTTAATTGATCCCGCACCCAAAGCCATAAATATCCACATCGATGACAGTTCCTCGGCCAGGATTTCTGGGGAGAACAGATCAAATGACCACTGACACAACTCAAAGTGCTGCAAATGTATGTGATGAACGGTTTGACAGAAAACGGCAATAATAGACCGCGACACAACCCGGAGTTGTGAATCGCAGAAAACTTTCAACAATGGACTCGCTTGGTTATTTCTAACTGTATCGAGCGCCCACACACCATTTATTAAATAACTGGCGCGGATGTGGGCCCTTACGGCGGCTAGCAACACGTGGACTCACAAAGAACCTACTTCTGGGCATGTGACTGTGGCATGTGCTGACATGTCCGTGGGAAAGTGCAAATAACAAAGCTCCTATTGCTACTCGGAATGAATAGTCATCAGTTTTTGATGCAGTGCGTCGTAATATTTAAACTATCACCAGGTTATCGCAGTTTTAATTAAACGTTAATGGAAATAGTTTGTTCTCAATTTACAAATGTATCACTATCGTGCCACCCAGAGAACAAATGTATAACTGAACACAGACATATCCAATTATTGATTAACTATAGGAAATACAACACATTTGAAACAAGCACCATATGCCATTCATTTTATCCAGTACATTCATTGTAACCCAATGTCTAATTTTCTCAGGGTCTTCAGTTTTAATATAAATGAAGCGAGTGACCTGAAACATGGCATAAAGAAACCTCAGGAATCTAATTAGAAACCCGCCAAATGACAAACATTTATATCCCTACGCAATGTACTCTGTGTTTTTCTACGATCATCTTAACAGAATTTTGTTCCAGGGATTTAAAAAATCTGCTCCTTTTAAACATAACTTTACAATATATAGAACGAGTGATAAAACATCTCTATTACGAACACCGATAGGACTTAGTTCAAATTAAAATTAGTCTTAATATTCGGGTAGTCCTATTACTAAATTACAGCATTAATAATAAACTTGTTATGTTTGGTTCATCGGAAGATAATGAATGAATGAATGAATGAATGAATGAATGAATGAATGTTTAAAAACACCCCAGAAAAAAATATAAATCAGCTAGTTGTCAAACAAAGGTAAGTATATGAAAAGAATTAAATATAAAAATATATAATTATGTACAAAAAAAACCCACAGTGTAAAGAGCTGTTGGTAAAAACACAAAAGGAATAACTATATTTTAAAACTTTGTATAAAAATCTAAATATTTTTAAAAGTTTAAAATTAATTATGGATGGAATTTAAAAGATTCCAATATATTTTCGTACCAAATATATCTTTTATACTCCACTAACATGTGGCGCACAGTCAGTGTCCACTGTCAATCTTCACACAAATGTTAAAATAAAGGAATGTGTGTTTAAATGTGTATGGCCGATACATGTACGATCCAAGACCACTCTATCCTTTCTGCACCGCCTTTAGGAGGACGCCCACTCTCCCAAGACTGACTTCACGGAAGGAAATTTCAACGGATAATGTAACAACAAAAAGGGAGTCCTGGAGGTGCTGGGCGCAATATATTACTTTGATTTTGGATGGTTGGCAGTGCATCATCTTCAGAGTTGATGATAGGGGTGGGGGTGGGTGCGTGGGCAGTGAACGTTATTTGTGGTGAGCCTATATCACTATTCTCTTAATTATTACACAACACGGCATTTATTGGGTATTATGTCTTAGGAGAGTGGCAGTCCTCCTACAGACAGTGCAGAAAGGATGAAATAGTCTTGTGTCGTGCTCGCATCGGTCATACTTACTTGACCCATTCATTTATTTTGAAGAAGGATCCTCCACCTCAGTTTGAGCGCTGTCGGTGTACTCTGACGGTACGCCACATTTTGGCAGAGTGTCCTCATCTCAAAGAAACTAGAAAATATATTTTTGGTCAGAGAAATGTGATGGAATCATTTCGATTCCATCCAGAACTTATTTTACTGTTCCTACGTGATACTGCGTTTTATTATAAATTTTAAATATTATCTAACTGTGATATTTGTATTTTTGCACAGTTCTTTACACCGTGTTTTAATTTAACTGTTGAATTTTTATATTGATGTTGATCATCACATTGTGTTTACATTTACCATAGTTTGACACCCAATAGCCGATGTATTTTTCGTGCTGGGGTGTCGTTAAACATTCATTCATTCATTTATTGGGCATCATGGGTATAGATCTACCGTCACTAAAGTAGTCCATTGCGAATGTGTGACAATGGGTCATGTGGCAGTCTGCAGACGATCGAAATGTTTGTTTTGTATGTTCGCCAAGTTTCATGAAAACATGAAAACGTGTGACTGGATATTTTAAACAATTTTTGGGACGTCCAGTTCATTGAACGTGTAAACGAACGCAGAACAGTTTTGTTTGCAGCTTCAGTCCTAATGTTTGATAGAACGACTTTCTTTGATCGGCTGATAGCATAAACATCCGCAGTATAGATTATACAGTGTTCACGTTCAGTGTTCAGAGGATGTACACCTCTAGAGTAGAAAATGGTTGATTAATCTTCTAGTACAAAGTTTGAAGAATTTTCCGGATATGGAACAAATATTATACAACGTGATTCATCAAAGAATGATAAAATGTTCGACATCCAAAGTCGTAAGCCGATGATGACTAAATCAATGTACTATAGCGGTGTCGTTAAACAAATAAACAAAAATAAAACCCAACAAACCTTTTGCATATTGATTTCTAAAATATAAAATCTGAGCAATAATATCGGTTTTTAAAGGGACATTCCTGAGTTGCTTCAGTTTTTAAGATGTTATCGACAGACAGAGACTTTTTAACGATTGTAATTACATATCAAATATATTTTTCTGCATCAAATATCTGTGGCTGTATATTAAACGTGTTTCTGATCGTTCTAATATTAATACTAGGTTAACTTTCATTTTAGTTTCTAAAATAAAAAATGTCGTACGTACGAAATTATTTGAAGACAAAATCTAGTTTGGGCTTCTTACAAATATTAAGACGACCAGAAACACATTGAATATACAGACACTGATATTCTAAACAAGAAAATGTATTTAATATATAATTGTAATCGTAAAACTATTTTATTAGTCGGAAACATCTTACAATGCAGCAAACTCAGGAATGTCCCTTTAATAAGATAGGCCAAGTAAAACCTACTGCACCATTTAGTGCATCACCACCCATTTACTTTTCTCTCAATTTGACCTCAGGCTTTTCTGACGTCAGACTACGTGATTGTATTCCAAAATAACCAGTTAAATTATATTTTAGTTACCATGACAAATAATTAACACTTTATTTCTAATTTTAACGGATCAGAGGAATCGGGGTTTCATTTAATTTTCATGAAATATCATAACGTTCACTGTTCAATGGTTTTAACAAATTCTGCAATACAAAATGCATTTAAAACTAATAACAGGTCAAACTGAGAAAGGAGTGAATGACTGGTAGTATATGCAAGCTGGTATTTTTGTGAAGAAACATTCTTAAAAAAACAGTATCTTCCATTATCTACTAGTTTTTTTAAAAACTTTACATAAACTGCTATGAATTCCATGATTAAAACCTCCAAGGTCGCGACTATCTTTGTGATCACATGGCTTCACACAGAAGTGGCTGTATTAGACTCGACTGGCAATCTACACGGCGGTTGTATTGTTTAGAGAAAGCACAATGGATGGATGGATGAAATTGTTTAACGTGCACATTCAGAGCAAGCTGTTGTAGCGCATGCTTGTCCTGGGCACAGGTGCCGGCTTCGGCCGGCTCCTCCGTCCAGGACAAGAAAGGTGTAGGTGGGTTGGAGAGGGAACCGCCTGCACAGGCAGGTGCAAGGGAGCACCAGCAGTCCGACTGAGGCCGGTAGCAGGCGGAGGGTGGTATGGTGCTATGGAATTTGGAATGTCCCGTAGGATTAAGCCAAAGAGAATGGGTGCGCATTTTTGATGAAGGAATTTAGGCGCAATTTTGAACGGTCGATTTAAATGGAAAGATACGGAGCTACCTATAGATTTGGAATTTTAGTAGGCCGAGCGTAGCTCGCTAATTGGATCTATTTGGTGCTGATATGTCTCCCTAGGTTTCCCATATGGTCAGCTCAAAGCCCAATGTAAAGCCACCACACTTTATCCAAACTTCCCCGTGCTAAGCACGGGTTTCAGCTAATTCGGAAAGATTATGAAAATGATACAAAATTTACAAACAAAAATTATTCCTCAGTAGGTTTGTAGCGACAAGTACTCTACTAGATTTGACCTTTAAAAAGTTTCTGACGACGTCGCATTCTAATACTGAATGTAAACAGAGTAGACCCAATGTTGAGAGGATGTGTAAATTTACAGCTGATGACCTCTGTGTCTTAGAAGCAGGACTTTAGGATAAGTGAAATCGGGTAAATGTTCAATTATATAATCATATCTTACCTGACAGAAACGTATATTTATTTTTAAAAGTTCAACAAGAATAAAATGCCTTTTGTCTTTATTTCGACAGCTGTTAGAAATCTTCCAAAACGTGCTATTACGCTAATTACCAAATTTTTAGGACCATCACTAAAGGAAAAACCTCACAGAAATGGGCCTCATTCTATTCAGTTCCAGTCCAGTCCGTTCCGTTTCACGTTTTACCAACACATTAAGCATGGATACCCATTTCTAACAAAAATTGCCTCAAATAAAAAGGAAGTTTTTGCCACCATCTAGGGTATAATTGTCTGTGTAAATGTTTGTTTTGGAATGAGGCTCAATCGATTCTATGATAAACTGTTATATTTAATTTATGTTTTTCGCAACCAAAGCCAGAGTGTCAGTAAATCTATTTTGAGTACGGCAAGCTGATCCCAACTAACATAATAACTTGGTAGTGAACAAACCCAAAGCAACAAGACATGCGAAAATCAATTGTAGACTGACGGGTGATTTCAATGATCTGGTGGCTTTTTACAGGGTAAGCCTTGAGACGTTATCACTAGATTAAAAGATTCTTATCCCATTCCCCAAATGTATCTCTAGTCAACATAAGGTGCATCAAATGCATTAGGCGTATACTTCATATTTTGTAAAGTTTATTAAGCTACATATCTTTGAATGATGTGGACAGTGATCCAAACTTACACAAACTGAAGGGTTTTGGTGGGAACAAAAGTGAAATCCATTAAACTGGAGGGATTAAGCTGAAGAGTTTTGGTGGAAACGAAAGAGAAATTCATTAAACTGGAGGGTTTTGGTGGAAACGAAAGAGAATTCCATTAAATTGGAGGGTTTTGGTGGAAACGAAAGAGAATTCCATTAAACCCCCTGCAGGCAAGTGTCTACTTTTGCAACGACAAACAAGATAAATACAGTCTCTCAGTATGGGATGAAAACCGGTGAAAAACCCCCCCCCCCCCCCCCCCCCCCCCCCCACTTATCAGCCAATTTGGCGTTCAAAATCGTTATCGTACATTATGAAAACAAGTGCTAAATGACTCTAAAGTGTCACTAAACGTTTCTCCAATAAAATACTGACAACTTCACACAAGATTAAAGTAAACTGCAGGTGCCAGTAAATTAGTATGGTACTTATAGGCACTGTCGACAAACAATTTTAGCATATTGTCGTTCCCCGAGCACCAACAAAATGACTAATTATTACATTAACGTTCCTGTCGTATGTCCGATCGCCTGACACACTGCGTAGAGCAATTAAAGGTTCACAATCCACTCTGAATTATTGACACTTTATAAATGGCGTGATAGTGCATTAGCGAGTCTACAAGACCATACAACTGCACTAATTTGTTAGGGAGATTTCTGTTTATATTACTATGATGGTGATAATGCTTCATTATTATGATGATTATGGTTATCACGATTATTATGATTATGGTTATCACGATTATGATGATTATGGTTATCAAGATTATGATGATTATGATGATGATTATTATTATGATTATCATTATGATTATCATCAACACCACCACCATCATCATCATTATTATCATCATACCGGCCTCGGTGGCGTCGTGGTTAGGCCATCGGTCTACAGGCTGGTAGGTACTGGTTTCGGATCTCAGTCGAGGCATGGGATTTTAAATCGAGATACCGACTCCAAACCCTGAGTGGTGAATGCTCCGCAAGGCTCAATGGGTAGGTGTAAACCACTTGCACCGACCAGTGATCCATAACTGGTTCAACAAAGGCCATGGTTTGTGCTATCCTGCCTGTAGGAAGCGCAAATAAAAGATTCCTTGCTGCCTGTCGTAAAAGAGTAGCCTATGTGGCGACAGCGGGTTTCCTCTAAAAACAGTGTCAGAATGACCATATGTTTGACGTCCAATAGCCGATGATAAGATTTAAAAATCAATGTGCTCTAGTGGCGTCGTTAAATAAAACAAAGTTTACTTTTTTATTATCATCATCAACATCATCATCACCACCACCACCATCATCATCATCATCATCATCACCACCACCACCACCACCACCACCACCATCATCATAATCATCATCATCATCAACAACAACAGTTTATATGATCACGAAAGCAACGCTTATAAATATATTTCTATCATAAAGAGGCGTTGTCAAAAAGATACAACGAGACAAAGAAATAAGAAGTCCATGTACAATAACATTAATTTTATAACATATCCCCGTTAATCTGAGAAACTGTTTACTTCAGGTAGCCATTTTGCGATACATTGCCATTGCTGAAACACAAGGCGTTTAGTGATAACCATTTCTTGTGTGTACGTTAGTAAGTGTGGACATTTTCGGAGAACTCTAGGATGCACAGTCATGTACATAAGGGTGAAACACTTCAGCACTGAACCTGGGCATCCAAACAACAAGCTCAAGATCCAAACAAAGACTTCTAAATAGAAACATAAAAAAGAACAAAAACAAGCTTGGTTCTACAAAAGACACAGAGATTCCATTATTGTGATATTTGATGGATAATACAAATACCCGATAGATTGGAAGCAAAAACGTTCTTTATTAAGGCCTGTCTACACGATCATACATTTGTCCAAAACCATTGTTGGACAAGCTGGAAGAAATGTCCCCACTTGTTGCGCAACAAATGTATGACCGTATAGACCACTTTTGCAACAAAGTTGGACAAGGCAGGACAACATGTTGCAAGATTTAGCTGCATGCGTCATCTTTTGAACAAATGTTGCAGTTCGTCTCCGCTTATAACCAATCAAAACCTTTTTATATGCCATGTGACAAAAGTTCTACATCACATGATATCCAAAAATGTCAGTATCTATACAAGAGGAGAAAGCATGGCCTCATCAACAAGTAATGGAAGTGAAACTTTTATGAGCAAAACCCCTTCCTTTTTATAACGTTTTAGTACATGAACAGGCAATACATCTTAAGGCAGAGATGAATTTCACTTGTAGAATGCAAGAAATTGTATTTCAAGACATCTAGTTTGCTTTGCGCCCTCGATCTCAATAAGCTCCCCTCCCAATATCTACTTGCTGCCGCCGTGCCTGATGAATACAAAGACAAGCGAAACCTAGCTATAGTTGGGGACGGGGGAGGGGTTGGTAATGATCAGTATTTTATACAAGAGTGTTTCTTTCTTTAAAAATATTTTTTCAAACATGCTACATATAAATGCCCTCTATGTTCAATTAATGGCTATAATGAAATACTCAATTGTGCCCTTATGATTCCCAACATACAATGACCCCTACACACAGTGCATTCATGTTAAATGGTTGCTAACAATAATGAAAATGGCCCATTTAAATAAACCGCTGTGCTTAAGTTCCTTACATATCAGTCTTAATGCTTTTTCTTTAAAAAAAATAAAAAATAAATAAATAAGAAGCTTATCATATTTGGCCTCCAATTTGCTTTTTACTCCATGTTTTGCGTTTTTAATTCTGAACAAACGTCCTCAACCGGCAACAAATGTGGACAAAGCCTAAGAATGTTGCTTCGTGTAGACAGAAAGTTATACAAACGTGAACAAGTGGGGACGTTTGTCCAGGCTTGTCCACCAATGTTTTTGGACAAATGTATGATCGTGCAGACAGGCCTTTACAGACCAGCGTTCAGTTCCAGCTAACTCAACTAATAGGAAAATTCCCAGTTGCCCCTATCAACGGGATTACTTTGTACAAACTCTACTAACTACTCCCCATTAAGTGATGTAGGTACCGAACCTGTGGGCAGTTATCTACTACAAACTTCCCATCAAGTGAGGCTACGCCCCGGAACTGTGGACAGTTATCTACTACGTACTCCCTAAACCAAGTGAGGCTACGTCCCGGAACTGTGGGCTGTTCTCTACTACGTACTCCCCATCAAGTGAGGCTACGTCCCGGAACTGTGGACAGTTATCTACTACGTACTCCCTAAACCAAGTGAGGCTACGTCCCGGAACTGTGGGCTGTTCTCTACTACGTACTCCCCATCAAGTGAGGCTACGTCCCGGAACTGTGGACAGTTATCTACTACGTACTCCCTAAACCAAGTGAGGCTACGTCCCGGAACTGTGGACAGTTATCTACTACGTACTCCCTAAACCAAGTGAGGCTACGTCCCGGAACTGTGGGCTGTTCTCTACTACGTACTCCCCATCAAGTGAGGCTACGTCCCGGAACTGTGGACAGTTATCTACTACGTACTCCCTAAACCAAGTGAGGCTACGTCCCGGAACTGTGGGCTGTTCTCTACTACGTACTCCCCATCAAGTGAGGCTACGTCCCGTAACTGTGGGCTGTTCTCTACTACGTACTCCCCATCAAGTGAGGCTACGTCCCGGAACTGTGGGCTGTTCTCTACTACGTACTCCCCATCAAGTGAGGCTACGTCCCGGAACTGTGGACAGTTATCTACTACGTACTCCCTAAACCAAGTGAGGCTACGCCCCGGAACTGTGGACAGTTATCTACTACGTACTCCCTAAACCAAGTGAGGCTACGTCCCGGAACTGTGGACAGTTATCTACTACGTACTCCCTAAACCAAGTGAGGCTACGTCCCGGAACTGTGGGCTGTTCTCTACTACGTACTCCCCATCAAGTGAGGCTACGTCCCGTAACTGTGGGCTGTTCTCTACTACGTACTCCCCATCAAGTGAGGCTACGTCCCGGAACTGTGGGCTGTTCTCTACTACGTACTCCCCATCAAGTGAGGCTACGTCCCGGAACTGTGGACAGTTATCTACTACGTACTCCCTAAACCAAGTGAGGCTACGCCCCGGAACTGTGGACAGTTATCTACTACGTACTCCCTAAACCAAGTGAGGCTACGTCCCGGAACTGTGGGCTGTTCTCTACTACGTACTCCCCATCAAGTGAGGCTACGTCCCGGAACTGTGGACAGTTATCTACTACGTACTCCCCATCAAGTGAGGCTACGTCCCGGAACTGTGGGCAGTTGAACTGACATACGTCATGGCTGGCTTGTGTTTCTATTATTGTGCCAAGGGCACCCAAGTCAGATCCAACGTTACCAATAAATTAACCTCCAGTGTGGCGTTTCTATCCAGGTAGCCTCCATATACGAAGCAAGTTCCCTATGAAGTTGGCGAATAGCAAAATTCATTTTAACTACTGCTAGCAGAAGTAGGATCGACAGTTCCTTTAGCCCTCAGTCCTGGCTAGTAAATGTTTGGCATGGGCTAGTGGAAATAACTATACTATTACTATAAACTATATTACTATAATACATAGGGCAGTAGCGAAAGCTTCTGTGAGGGCTAGCGACTTTCTCAAACATTTAGCGAACCCCGCCAGAAGTAAATATATTACGACATACACCCTCAAGTGAAGCTACGTCCCAGGGCCCAGATTTTCAAAGCTATCTTAGCGCTACGATATCGTAAAACCGTCGTAGGGTATGACAAGCGAATTTGTGACGTCATAGCTTACGACGGTTTTGCGATATCGTAGCGCTAATATAGTTTCGAAAATCTGTAACCAGTGCTGTATACCATGCATTTTTAATCGGGGCCTTCCAATACGAGACGAACGGTCTACTAAGTAATCCGCCAGGAATATGCCCTTTAGGTACTGCTTGTAGAAAAATTGTACACTTACTACTATATATACATTACGTATATACGTACCGTCTTGAGGGTACTGCTTATAGAAACATTGTACAATTACTACGATACATACATTACGTATATACATACCGTCTTGAGGGTGCTTGTAGAAACATTGTACAATTACTACTATATATACATTACGTATATACGTACCGTCTTGAGGGTACTGCTTATAGAAACATTGTACAATTACTACGATACATACATTACGTATATACATACCGTCTTGAGGGTGCTTGTAGAAACATTGTACAATTACTACTATATATACATTACGTATATACATACCGTCTTGAGGGTGCTTGTAGAAACATTGTACAATTACTACTATATATACATTACGTATATACATACCGTCTTGAGGGTGCTTGTAGAAACATTGTACAATTACTACTATATATACATTACGTATATACATACCGTCTTGAGGGTGCTTGTAGAAACATTGTACAATTACTACTATATATACATTACGTATACACATACCGTCTTGAGGGTACTGCTCGGCCAGTAGCTCACACTGCGACTTGATTTCCTCTAACTGCTGCTGATAGATTTTGTCCATCGTTGTTTTAATACTTCTCATGGTTGTAGAGCGGTCGTCTTTAACGGACTAGTCGTTTCACACGGTTCTGTCTGACCAGAGGTCCTTGTGTTAACAATGTCTACTTCCTTGTAGACAGTTATAGGCAAACACGTTTGACACACAGACTCGCGATGTGATAGTAACCGTTTTACAATTAATTGCGCATAAAAAGTCCTACAAAATTATATATTTTGTGACTGTTTATATATAAACAAATTACCCAAGTATTTAGGTAATGTTGCTGAATTTGATTTTTTACAAAAGAAATTAACTAAAAAATATTTTCTCTTAGAATTTAGATTTTGTGTGAAGTACACCAATTTTTAAAGTTTTATTTCCTTTACAACGTAAAACACTATTATTTGCCAAAAACCCGCAAACATTTGACCAAGCACAAGTATCCTACAACGCACGCAAAGTGCGCTTTTTTTCTATACAAATTTACTTGGTGGATGGAATTCAGCAACTTCAACAGCTTTTGTTTCCATTGCAAAGAACGTCAAAGATTTTTTTCAGAAAGCGTCACAAGTATTTGAATAAAATTCCCACAAAGATGTCTATGCTATGCGAATTATCGTTGAAATACCAGATCTTAATGAATAAACAATAAAATGTAAGTTATTCTAGAAAGCCTACACGTTACGGAATAAAACATCAGTCACTACAATTCCAATATCTTAATACAACAGCAAAGCGATCGCAATCGCGAGTCTGTGGAATTAATAATCAGAAATCGCTGCTTGGTGTATATATTGATTGCGTTAAAATCCACGTCAACGCCTTTTCCTGTGTGTTGCTATGCTATAGGATTAACTAAACCAAACAAATGAGACTATACTAATAAGCAGCAGGCGATACGATACATTCCCTTTCTGGAAACTCGCATTCAAAGTTCTCTTGGCAGGCATAATTTTGGCGTAAACATGTTTTCCTCGCTGGCCGGAAAATCCTTTAGCAGTGATGGGTAAAAACGCCTGAATGAATGAACACTGATTTTGGACTCTTCAGAATTACCGAGATTTATCTCCCGTGTAGAAGTCACCAAGAAAAAAGAGAGTTCATTTGGCGACTTGTCCGGTCATTTGAGAAGGACCCTAAAGTGACGAAACAACACTGGAGTGCCATCGAGCCTCGTTGACAAGCTATGGCAGCAGGTCTGAAAAACGCAAACCGTTGCCACTTCATCTGGCGGTGTCCTTTTTACCGAGAGAGTGAAGAAGGTCTAATTTAATCAACGGAGCCACTGTGGGATGAGCCTCTACACAAAGTCACGGAAGACCTCCGCGCTCGCAATGGTGCCTCCAGCGCCATAATGTCCTCATTCAAAGTACATGTTCTGGTCATTAGCGGACATCCCATTATGCGACGCAAAAGACAATTTGTGCAGTTAGACGACGGCTGATGAAATTTCCCACTCACAATTTGCAGTCTCTGTAAATATTAGTAGTTCTTTCTTCTGTATTCCTTTCTGTTGAGGTGCTACCACAAACGTCTAAATGATCAGTTTGAATACCCAAATTAATCTTCCGTCTTTCCCTTGGGTCGGGTCGAGGTAGTACTTTCAAAAACAAATCTATGTAGTTGAGAAACAGTTAATTAAAATTCTATATCATCATTTTTAATATTTCTAAATTGGATTATTTGATTTTGGTAGTCATTATTTACAAATTATAATCTGTGTATATACTTCAGCAGACGGCTAGTGGGAAATTTATGTGAGTATTTTGGATTTTAAAAAATAAACTTTTACTCATTTTGTTATAGTGATGACTATTTACAGAACTATAATGTGTGTAGCTAGTTAGGAGATGGCTGACAGAAATTCTAGGATGGAATAATGAAAGCTCAAACTTGTAATATAAGTAGTTTATTCGTATTCGCTCTTTTCTCCCCAAGTTGTAATTTCTACTTGACAGAGTAATACGTCACAATTTAGACAACCACATTAAGCAAAAGCTAACATAATTTGTAACATATCACACACACACACACACACACACACACACACACACACACACACACACACACATGCTTCTTCTACAATGTATATCGTTCGTTACACTATTTATCAGATTATACACCATACAAACACCTTGATCTTGATGCCAGTTCGTGGAAACAGTCCCTTTCTGATGTCCTCAAACTATTTTTATTCCAAAACAAATTCACAATCTAGACAGTATTAATAAATTAATATAGGAGTGTGAATGAAGAATGCACTTGCATTGTAAATAGCCAACCCTATGTCGTGGACAATGGTACTGAAACAGATGGACTTACTGCTATTTATATACTGGTATATGTAAGCTGTTTACATAAGACAGCCGTGTAGCAGACACTGAAGGATTTTCCGATTGATCACTGAATTATTTCTAAGAAACTTGACAACCGAGAGTCTGTGATCTACCCATATCCACCCAAAACATGATTTCCTTACAAAAGCATATTTAACAAATAGTACTTGTTTGTTTTACCACACCCCAACACATGGTTTCATTAGCAAAACAAATTCTACACAGACATGATAGCACATACCACGGTATTAAATGTACCAGTCGTGGGCCATTGTCTAAATAGATAAAACTAAATACGTTTTTCGACCCAAGAAATTTGTTTCTTTGTTTTGTTTAACGACACCACTAGATCACATTGATTTATTAATCATCGGTTATTGGATTGTCACACATAATGGTCATGTTGATACAGTCATAGAGAGAAGATCCGCTAGTTTTCCATTAGTAGCAAGGGATTTTTTTTATATGCACAGACCCACAGACAGGATAGTACATACCACGGCCTTTGATATATCAGTCGTGGTGCACTGACTATACTTTTAAAAGGAAGTAAAACATTGTTTAAAAGGCACCTTTGTTAAAGTTTTGTAACTTGCAGCTAGTTTGTGTCCAACATATATGGTTATTTTGACACTTGAGCTAGAATAAAAAACCTGCTACTATTATTGGACAGCAGCAGGAAATATCTTACAAACACTTTCCCCTAGTCAGGAGCGCACATACCACATCTTTTGTCAAATCAGTCGTTTAGCACTTGCTGGAACGGAATAAAAACCCAACGGCGCCAGGGGTGGCGCTATTCCAATGAACTACATCCCACCCGTCACCACATATTGAAGCCGTCATAGTAGTTCAATGTAACACAATGTGACGGGCCCAGACTGCATTAATAGAGTCAACTAATAACCACGGATTGGGTCTGATAAATAAATCTGTCCGACCTCCTGTGGTAGACAACAATATTGACATAACAGTAAATTAGTGTCAGCGCTTGTACATCGCGATTAACTGATTGTAAACATCTTCATGGGATGTATCTAGGCTGTAGCTGATTAGGAACACGTTAGAGAAAACATCGCTAATAATGACGGTCCGACTAAGTGCAACCTTATCCCTTTATGGTGAATACCAACAAATAATTCCCATCAACGATAATAGTAACATAATAGTGTGGCTAAAGCACCTATATGCAATGTTACGTTATATATATATGTACACACAAACACACACACATACACACACACACACACACACACACACACACACACACACACACACACACACACACACACACCATAGTCATACTACAACCTCAACATTAAAACAAACAGAAATATCTCTGTCTGTCTTTGTCTCTCTCTCTCTCTCTCTCTCTCTCTCTCTCTCTCTCTCTCTCTCTCTCTCTCTCTCTCTCTCAATCTCCGTGTGTGTGCGCGTGCGTGTGTGTGTACGTATGAGTGTGTGTGTTTGTGTGTGCGTGTGTGTGTATGTGTGTATGTTTGTGTACGAGTTTCAGAAACTATGGTACAAGGCAAATCAATTATTTTTTTCAATATTTTTTACTGACATGAGTTTTTTTCTACTTGAGGACTATATGTTTCAAACAAATCACAACTTCAATTCTTATAACAATATTTATAACGTGCCACGTTTGCCAACAGTTTTGTATTAATAAGTGGAGTAGCAAACGACGAACTGTCCAAAGGTACAGCAAATTCATCAGAGAAGAAATACATAAGTTTGACGCCCTCGACAAGCAAATGGTCAGAAGAAAGATCAAGAGTACAAATATCTTAAAATGATTATATGTTTAAGGAATGAAAAATACATATTGATGACTTTATATTTTCATTGTACTATATGTATTTCATCTTTTGTGAAAAAGCGGTCGCTGTGCAAGTCATTTTACCTTCCCAATTACATCCTTTCTGCTTGTTACTTTATTGTAATGAAATAGTGCCTCTAGTTCTAAGCCACCATTATATTTTGGTAGAACATCACAAGGGCCTACTTTTATTTAATGTTTCCTGCATTACACCATTAGTCACCCTTAAAAAAAAATACAAATTGTTTAAATAGTCCAAAACACTTTAATTTGGCAGTCCATTGAAATTGCTCAAATTATCTGAAACCTTTGAACCAAGCAGTCAATTTGTATTTTTAGATATTTTAATTTATTCTGGTCATGACGTTTTGGTTCATTTAATATTTTCTATTACAAAATGAGTCAACCTATAACCCCCCCCCCCCCCCCCACACACACACACACACGCACACACATGTACATATATTTCTGTAACAGAATTAGTCACTGGCGACATCAGAGTCCATGTGCAGGATAGATGTGCGTGAACCTTAAAGGGATATATTTACGTTAAAATGTTTCTTCTTTTATGATTCATGATTCAGACGAGGTCTTTCAATAGTCTACTAGTATGCATAAACTTTAATTTGCCACCAGGGCGAGATAGTAATTCTGTTTTTAAATTGGCACCACTATGCTACAGAATATCCGTGTCAAGTTTCAGGTTTTTCTAAAACGCGAATGATTTCATTGATGTTTAGGCTTTAACCGTTGGGTTATTGTAATTATATAGGGCATTTTTCATTAGACACGTTTCTAAGTTGTTCAGCATATTTTATTTTTTTTCTTCAAAAATAATGATTACTAACAACAGCAACACATAAATATTAACAGTACTGTCTGAAATGTGTCACTAGAGGTAATTTGTTATCACTCTTCAGGGCCGTAGCTAGCGGGGGGCAGAAAAACTCCGGAAAAAATATATAAACTTAAAGAAAATTCTGTTCTTAACCGTTTAAGGAGTTTTAGACTATTAACTACTCAGTTGCCCCCTCAACCAAAAAATACTAGCTACGGTCCTGCTCTTGCTTCTAAATGTGATACAAACTGATCGAGAAATAGGTAATTGGCGACCATTTTATATTGACGTCATTTGGCCAAAATGTGACACTGACAGGTTGGTCCTATATCATGTTTGACTCTAAACACGATATCCTAACTGCATGCAATGAAGCATGTTAGTATTACATTTTGCGCTATTATACTATACAATAACTCTACTACATTAATAATGAATTTGTACGTCATTTAGAAAATGTGCTTTGTTTAACGAGACCACTAGAGCACATTGATTTATTAATCACCTGCCACTGGATGTCAAACTTTTGGTAATTGTGACCTATTGTCTTAAAGAGCAAACCCGATAAATGTTTTCATTAGCCCAATGGGTCACCGACGGGGATCGATCCTAGACCAGCCGCGCATCAAAACGAGCGGTTTACCACTGGGCTACGTTCCGCCCCATTTTTACGTCATTTAGATTGCCGTATATGGGACAGCTAATTAATTGTAACGTCCACTGATTACAAATACACAAGGGTGATGTTAAAGACGAGCGGCCTCGGTGGTGTCGTGGTTAAACCATTGGACATAAGACTAGTAGGTACTGGGATCGCATCCTGGTACCGGCTCCCACCCAGACCAAGTTTTAACCAATCAATGGGCAGGCGTAAGACCACTACACCCTCTTCTCTCCCACTAACAACTAACAAATAACCCACTGTCCTGGACAGACAGCCCAGATAGCTGAGGTGTGTGCCAAGGACAGCGTGATTGAACCTTAATTGGATATAAGCACGGAAATAAGTTGATAATATAATTAAAGACGTTTTGTTTAACGATACCTCTGCACATCTTAAACCACGGCTATTTGGTGACTAACATTCGATTACGAATCATCTGTACGTACGTTCCAATAGACAGGACATCACATACCATAGACGGCGATCGATTCTGCAGCCCATTGCACCTTTGATGAACTGTATCCCTTGATGATCACTATAACAAAAATAACTTCGGCTCATTTTCAAAAGGGTCATGACTGCAAATTAGGTATTTAATTTGTGGTGTCTTGCACGGACAGATTCTGACAGTTTCAGCCGCCTAGCCCGTTTATCACAATATGAGCCAAGGGTTGATCTAACTCAACCGACTGGAAGAAAATGGTGAGGTTGCATCGAGCAAACTCGACGCCAGAAAACAAATTAAAGTAAGTGTTTTTCTGCCAAACTTAAAATCGTCTCATGCAGCTACCTCTTTTAAAGTGTTATCTTTAAAACGAAAAATCGAAACAATCACCTGCATTTTAATACGGGTGATAATTTACTATATGTGCAACTGTATTTTGTATTTATTGAGGTAGGGTGTATGAATATATGTTGTTCTGGTGTGTGACTATGTGTTTTTCGAGCGTATTATTTGTTGTTCATATCTTGACCTACCCTTCTTCATTCAGTTGAGATAGTGTGTGTGTGTGTGTGTGTGTGTGTGTGTGTGTGTGTGTGTGTGTGTGTGTGTGTGTGTGTGTGTGTGTGTGTGTGTGAATATGAATGAATGAATGTTTAACGACGCCCCAGCACAAAAATACAAATATTAAAATATTATATGTATATTTATGTAAAACCACAGTGTAAGGAGCTGTGGGGGGGAAAGTATAATACAATAAGTATATTTTAAAACTTTGTATAGAAGTCAAAGTGTTTTAAAAACTTTACAATTAATTCTCGATGGAATTTGAAAGATTCCAAAACATTTCTGTTGCCAAATATATCATTTTTCGTCGGCTTGAGATGATCACACTCCACCAAAATGTGGCGCACAGTCAGTGCACACTGACAATGTGTTGTTCGAGCATATTATGTGTCATTCATATCTTGACCAACCATTCAGTCAGTTGAGATAGAGTGTGTGAATATGTGTAATTCAAGTGTATTATTGGTTGTTCATATCTTGACCTGCATTTTAATCAGCCGAACCTAGTGATTAGGCAGTTTAAAATACTATCGGCTGAACAGTTTAGTTTGACTGTTAGGTGGACCGTAATTATTTAATTAAAATTTAACAGTGTGTGAGCAATTTGCTTAAATTATCAACTTTGACAAACTGCTGTGTTTCTGGCCGTCATGGTGTTTGAATTAGTTTGAAATTAATAGTTTCCAAAACAAAAGGGACTGAACCACAATATGTCGATTATAACTTGAATGGGCGTATAGTCGGATAACGTATACGATACATTGTAAACAATACTAGAGTGTTCTTCAACTGACAGATCAAATACCGTGGTATTTTCTACATGTATATTGTTTGTGTTCTTCAACGGAGTTATCAAGTGCCGTGGTATCGTGTTTGTGTTCTTCAACGGAGATATCAAGTGCCGTGGTATCGTGTTTGTGTTCTTCAACGGAGATATCAAGTGCCGTGGTATCGTGTTTGTGTTCTTCAACGGAGATATCAAGTGCCGTGGTATCTTGTTTGTGTTCTTCAACGGAGATATCAAGTGCCGTGGTATCGTGTTTGTGTTCTTCAACGGAGTTATCAAGTGCCGTGGTATCGTGTTTGTGTTCTTCAACGGAGATATCAAGTGCCGTGGTATCGTGTTTGTGTTCTTCAACGGAGATATCAAGTGCCGTGGTATCGTGTTTGTGTTCTTCAACGGAGATATCAAGTGCCGTGGTATCTTGTTTGTGTTCTTCAACGGAGATATCAAGTGCCGTGGTATCGTGTTTGTGTTCTTCAACGGAGTTATCAAGTGCCGTGGTATCTTGTTTGTGTTCTTCAACGGAGATATCAAGTGCCTGGTATCTTGTTTGTGTTCTTCAACGGAGATATCAAGTGCCGTGGTATCTTGTTTGTGTTCTTCAACGGACATATCAAGTGCCTGGTATCTTGTTTGTGTTCTTCAACGGAGATATCAAGTGCCTGGTATCTTGTTTGTGTTCTTCAACGGAGATATCAAGTGCCGTGGTATCTTGTTTGTGTTCTTCAACGGAGATATCAAGTGCCGTGGTATCGTGTTTGTGTTCTTCAACGGAGATATCAAGTGCCGTGGTATCGTGTTTGTGTTCTTCAACGGATATATCAAGTGCCGTGGTATCTTGTTTGTGTTCTTCAACGGAGATATCAAGTGCCGTGGTATCGTGTTTGTGTTCTTCAACGGAGATATCAAGTGCCGTGGTATCGTGTTTGTGTTCTTCAACGGATATATCAAGTGCCGTGGTATCGTGTTTGTTTGAAAGTGCATATAAACAACATCATGTTGGTAACAAGAGTCATACAGCTTACGTGCCAGAAGCATGTTTCCTCTCTAACAGTAATATGCATCTATGTTTAGTAGACAGCCCATCCCACGTTAAACTAATTCTAGCGCCATGTGGCATTACAAAATGCTAGAGCTTTAAACAGACCCGTGGGTTGTTTGCTTAACTCAATAAGAATATGACAGAGTAGGAATTAGTGTTATGTGCAGAACAAAGTGAAAACATCAAATTTAATATTCCAGTTAAAAAAGCCAGAAATCGTCAAAAAAACAAAAACAAAAAAACAATCGACAGAAGACACATGTCAAGCAAGTAAACAAACGCAGATCGATTTCAGACGGTCTACAGGTGTTATTTGATACACACAAGGCATGTTGCCGTCACGAGAAGGATTAAAGATTTACTGGATGCATGAATTTTCGTGAAATGAAGCAAATTACAATGATTTTACACGTCAGTAACTTTGAAACTTTGAACCTTTATTAAATACACTTAGGCCTTCAGACGACAACACGATGATGGATTACTCTACAATTAACAAAATGTCAACAGGCGTTCTACGTAAAATATAGAGATTTTACCACATATAGTTGTAAGTTTGTTTGTTTGTTTGTTTGTTTGTTTCAACACGATACCAGTCGTTAGTCCTGCGTTCGCAAAGTCAAAGTTTTATTTGTTCTTGTTGTGGTCAGTCGCTTTAACGTAAAACGCATACTTTAAAAAAAAAAAAAATTAACGACACCACTAGAGCACATTGTTTTATTAATCATTGGTAATGTTTGACATATTATCTTAGAGAGGAAACCCGTTACATTTTTTGTCCATTAGTAACAAGTGATCCTTTATATGCATCATCCCACAGACAGGATAGTACATACCAGTTGAGGTGCACTGGTTACAACGAGAAGTAGCTCAATGGGCCCACTGAAGGGGGCTGTGTATTCGATGCGCTAATACCTTTGATCATTAATTATTTAACACCGCCCAAAACTCCACATCGAAGCGAACATACAGTCCGCGTATTAGCCCATCCGCTATAGCCAAGGTTGAAGGCCTCCACTTCGCTGTATCCAGTTGTTACTGTGACGGACCTGCCAAATACTGCGCCAAAATACGATCGCCGGGTATACTGCAGGCCTTGGTTCATTTCATTTCAACTTATTTTCGTGCTTCCTAGTATATCCAATTAAGTTTCAAGTTGTCTGGGCTGTCTGCTCAGGACAGTGGGTTAGTTGTCAGTGGTTAGTGAGAGAGAAGAGGGTGTAGTGGTCTTACATCTACCTACTGAGTCTTTGAAATTCGCTCTGGGTGGAAGCCGGTACCGGGCTGCGAACCCTTTACCTACCAGCCTTATATCCGATGGCTTCACCACGATATCACCTAGGTCAGTACAGGCCTTAGTGGCTGGGGCTATATACGGCAAATATATATGGATCGTGTATAACGGACGGCTGGCGCTCCCTTGCGCCAGTCATCGCAGGTCCTCTCTCCTACCTCCCCCACCTTTCCTGTCAGGGGAGCCGGGCGAGGCCGGCACCCTTGCCCATGATTGGCGTGTGCTACAACAGCTTGCTCTGAATGTACACGTTAAACCATGTCCGGTTCCTGTTCCTGTTCGTGTATTTGTTCCCTCAGCTCTCTGTTCCCTCAGCTATCTCTAACCCTGATCCTGAGTAGGGCCTCCACGAGTCCAATACGGACTCGGGTTCTCGGGGGTCAAACTCGATCCGGACCCGAGTACCCGACGCTTACACAAAGGATAATGAGACTATGGAATAAAGTAAAATAGCATTAGGCATCTTAATTCCAGCGCTGAACATGGATGCCAAATCATGCCATTGTATTGCATTTACAAAGCGGTTTATACATCCAGTGTTGTGACGGACGGACGGCTAGATTAAACAGAGAAATTAGCATATGATCATATAATTATTGTGTAACTTGTATCGTTGTATCGTATTTACTGCTGGAATACATGTCCTACACCGTCTCATTTGTACGGGTACTCGAGTCCTGTGAAAGGACTCCGAGTCTTGCAAGTACTCATGGAGACCCTAACCCTGAGGGAACATAGAGCTGAGGGATAGGGAACATCAGATATATACCTATATATATATATATAT